>NC_079219.1:55222171-55281156 GCF_029633865.1 Lampris incognitus
CGTGTCTGCTCGTCTTGTCAGTGCTGTGGCTGCGAGGTGGCGAGTCAGGTTCTCCTGGGGAAGTCCTGACAGTACACATCTGCCATGAGCCAGGATACAAACATCCATGCCTTAGACATCCATCGTCTTACATGCCGTCAGTTTGTCAGACATGAGGGATGTGAGGCCGTGTGGGGCACATTTGGGGAGTCAACCCACACAGAGACCAGAGGTCTGAGAGGCCTTCTAGGCCGCCGTGTCATCAATCCGGGCGTGTCGTCAGTCACGTCAGCGTTAACGTGTGCGACGCTCAACAACTATGTGTAGCCAAGGTGTGGCTGTTGTAGGGCGGAATTCATATACGGTGTTCACCTGGTCCCGTACGGGATCGGCCTCATAGCTCAGTGGTTAGAGCACTGGTCTTGTAAACCAGGGGTCGCGAGTTCAATTCTCGCTGGGGCCTGTGAATACCAACTTTTGAGTGACATTCGCGCGGTGCTCATTTTAAACTGAATGGGAAGAAATTCTCCCATCATCCCACAGGTGTGGCTGCATTGTGCAAGGATAATTGGTTGATTTGGATTCAGAGGGCATAAAACTGAGATCTCCATTAATAAATGTGTATTTTATCCCTTTGGAGAGCGAAGTCAGGCCACTGAGCGGCTTCCTAGCACGGGGAAGTTTATTTGACCAGTTATGTCTCGAGGCTTTACACGGGGACAAACGGGTAGATAAGGGGGAGAACGGGGGGAAAATGATTGCTGTGTTTTATATAATGGATATTCATTGTATAATCTGATGTGCTTTGCAAACTATAAAACAAAAACAGGTAGATAAATAGACGGCACTATCCTTAGACCCTCAATTTATTCACACTTTAACTTGAACAGAACATCCTGAAAGTTCCCCAATGCTTCAGCAGTACGTGAAAATGTCTGTATGCATGCTCAATAATCCAGGGGAGAAAATCCGGGGGAGTCAAAGAGGCCATCCATGTGAAGAGGGATCCAGCTTCCCTGATCCGAAGGGGGCGGGGGGGCTAAGAGTACATCTGTCGCCATCTTACAATGCAGTGATTGCAAACATTCCCAGATCCCCTGTGAATAGCACACGTGGCCGTTGTAACTCTAGTTAATGGTCACGTCCATGTTTGCATATGAAGCTGATCACTGTTTTCGGTCGTTATGCAGCTGTGTTGTTTATAAGGGTGGGGGTAGCTGCAGTCAGGTGAGACTGAAGAGGTCACTTAGATGATGATGAAACACATCTGTCAATAAACGCTGCGTCCGGATGAGCTGATTCAACCTTCTTCGGCTGTGAGTGGCTGTTGCAGCTGGAAAAGCACTATATATATATATATATATATATATATATATATGCAATCCATTTATTTGAATAAATTCATAGTAATAGAAAATCTCAATCGGGGCTGAGATACCAAAAAATACTAAATTCATTTGCTTATCTTTGAGACCACTTTTCAGTCAAGTTTTGCCTGGTACGGTGGTCCATTTTCCATCAGTGCAGCCGCGTTGTGGTGGCCAGCCTGCGGGCTCCTGCAGCATACCTTTTCTGTTTACACAGCTTATTGTCTCTCCGTCTCTGCCTCCTGTGTCTCTCTGCCAGGTATGAGGGCTTCCAGCACTGAATGAAGTGTGCGTTTGGCACGGTGAGGCCGTAACAGTTTATAAGGCCTCACTGGCGTATCAAGGGACGATGCAGGTAGCCTTTCGGAGTGCGAGGTAGCCAGTGACGACATCAGACGAGAGGAAGCGGATGTAGGAGAACTCCTGAGAGGAGGCGAAGCGTAGCTTGGTCTTGGGGTCGGTGTAGTTTGCCTGGAGAGAGACACAGGATGTGTTTAAGTTTGTGTATTTAGCAAGAAATGATAAACGTTCCAGCTCAAGGTTAACTTTCCTAATGTTTTTTTTTCCTCTTTAAATCAGTGGGTAAGGGTGTTTGTTGTACAAAGTGTGCTTGTTCGATATAGTTACTCACAGGAAGTCCAGAGATATCAGAGTATTTCTTGGCAGGCTTCAAGGAGGGAGGCGCATCAATGTTGTAGTCTATGAACACAGAGGGGAATTACACCGTAAGGATGTAGCATTATATAAGGCTGAATCATTTTTGTCGGCCTGGCATCACTTCACACTCAGACATTAATAATAACACAAACCAGTGAGATTGTTTCAAATAGAAATAAGTAAAATGTGTTATTTGTTAATTTGGAAGGTGACAGTGTTACAATGAAATGTACTTTTTTATGTATTTATATACAAGCAAACAAATTTAAGTACATGTGAAAGGGGGGGTCACAGTGAGCCCATCATGACAAGTGTCTGGTAACAGTAGTTTGCATGTTGACCTACTTCCCTGACTGGTCTATTCAATATAATATATATCATATATAATGGTCTTATTCAATAGTGACTTGAGCATTTTTTATTTTGGTCACTGTAATTAAAATACTTTGCCTGTCAGCTGACTTTCTTTGCCAATAAAACAACAACATTTGACAAATCGATCACTGATTTTAACACAAAAATACCCAAACCTATGAAATGTACTGGAAAAACCCAACCGGCCCCAAGCAAGACAAACAAAAAGTCAAGAAAAGCAAGACACACAAAAACTCACAGTTGGGATCATCGACCTTCCAGGGTAAAGTCCGCTCCAAAGCCAGAATCTGTTTGAGATTCTTCCAGGTCCGGTTCTTTTTGCCTGCCGCTGCGCCGCCAATCCCAGAATGCTACAGCGATTGACCGAGGAAGAGAAAGGTTCAAAGTTTAAGCAAATAGCACTCAGTTGTGGACAGCCTTCAGCTGACAGCAGGGGCTGATGATGACAATGTGCCACTCACGCATGCAGACACACTCACCATAAAACTGGGATCTTTGAAGGGCGGGGGCTTAGAAGTGGTGTCTGGCATGGCTGGGGCGTTGTCTGCTGTTCCCACTGGCTTCATCTCAGCCACTGCCTCAACTGCCACCACCTGAGGAAATGTGAGAGAAAATTACTCCACACTTCTCAAAAAACAATCACTTTTTTTTTTGTCTGACACGCACAAAGCTTGTGTAAGTTTTCAATGCCAACAATATATGGAAGAAGAACTGATTAAAATTGACCAGCAATATTCTCCATGTAGCTCTCAATATATATGGCACTGTGCTTGCACAAAGTGTGTCGATACTCAGTAATGTGGTCAGACCTAAAGCCATATTGAAGCCTGTAGTGCCAAATTTTGTATCCCCTGTAGAATATGTATCCCTAGCAGTAAATTAAGGTGGACTTCGGTTACTGCATTTATACAGCGCTCCCCCGACCCTCACCCCCAAAGCACTTTACAATGAACGCCTCACATATTTCCCACGCACACACAAACTGATGGCGGCGTCAACCATGTGAGGTAACAACCAGCTCATCGGCAACAGCTGAGGGTTTGGTGTGTTGCTCAGGGACACCTTGACATTTTGGTCAGGAGGAAACAAGTATCGAACCCGCAACCCCGCAGTTACCAAAGCCACCTTCACATTCTCATGGAAAGCTGCATGGAAATCTTGACCATGTGCAGATGTGCTACCTGTGTTTGTGTTGTGTTTGCTTTGTGCAGATGTGCTACCTGGGTTTGTGTTGTGTTTGCTATGTGCAGGTGTGCTACCTGTGTTTGTGTTGTGTTCGCTTTGTGCAGATGTGCTACCTGTTTGTGTTGTGTTCGCTTTGTGCAGACGTGCTACCTGTGTTTGTGTTGTGTTTGCTTTGTGCAGATGTGCTACCTGTGTTTGTGTTGTGTTTGCTATGTGCATGTGTGCTACCTGTGTTTTGTGTTGTATTTGCTATGTGCTACCTGTGTTTGTGTTGTGTTCGCTTTGTGCAGATGTGCTACCTGTGTTTACTATGTACGTGTGCTACCTGTGTTTGTGTTGTTTGCTATGTGCAGATGTGCTACCTGTGTTTGTGTTGTGTTCGCTATGTGCAGCTGTGCTACCTGGGTTTGTGTTGTGTTCGCTATGTGCTACCTGTGTTTGTGTTGCGTTTGCTATGTGCAGATGTGCTACCTGGGTTTGTGTTGTGTTTGCTATGTGCATGTGTGCTACCTGGGTTTGTGTTGTGTTTGCTGGGAACTGGCCCTTCTTCTTTTTGCTGCTGTTGCCGCTGGTTTGCTGTGAGAGGCAGCTCGTTGCCGGGCTACCGGGACGTTTCTTGAGCCGCAGCGCAGCTGAGCTAGCGGCCGCTAGCTGTGTTCTCCCGGCCGCCGTCACACAACCTGCTTTAACGCTCGAAACGTTTGTCGGAATCTGAGTTGCCATTTGTTGTAAATGTGTTGGGGGAAAGTTCACAAATACCGCCTCCAACTATGAAAGCTTGATTCTTTTAACTACTGAACAGCGTAGAAGTTTGGTAACTCCACTGTCCGCAGGACTTGCGCTTTCTCATCGTTCTTCTTTTCCTGCTTCTTCCTCTTCTGTTTCTTCTGCGTCTCCTTAGTTGCAGTACCGCCACCTGCTGTTCGGGAAGGCGACTAACCGAAACGACACCCTGAAAAACCGTTTCTCCTCGGTGCTCGGGCCCTAAACAAACGCGAGTATGTATAATTTCCCTCATTTTTTTTCTCTCTTTAACATATGTCCAATATTTTAATGATAAACTGAGTTTCACAATCTGTACATTTTAGACACTTTTCTTTCTTTACAAGACATTCCGCAGTTGTCAGTATGTGGCCTCCTCCACTTTCTCTGTGAGTAATGCACAGCAGTTACACGGGGTTTGGGGCCTTTCTGAGAACCAGGCTAGTCGACAAAGCTTCTCCTCCGTCCGGCTATGTGCAGCTACTTCAGCTAGCCTTAATGAGGTAGGCCACAGTGTGAGAAAAGCACAACTTGGTAAGGAGCAAAATCCATGTGATGAGTGTTTAGCGAGGATTATCAATCCTGACAATGCCCATGGTGTAGATGTATAATGTTATATTGTTTGTGTAATCCACAAAAATATTGATGTGGCCAATACAGCGAACCCTAACAGTTGGCGGGGACCATACCCTACTGTTTCCAGAGACATCTTTGCCCGTCAGGTGCTCACTAAATGGTCTTTCATCAAGAATATTGCATTTGTGCAAATGTATTCAGTTGGAGTCTAAATAAAGAGTAAATGTAGGCAGGTGATCTGATGCGAATGCTTACATGCAAAAGCATGAACTGTGTAACATGCACAAAAGGTACTTCTCGTGCCATGTATTTCTGTTCTACAATAATTCCTCTGCTATATAATTCATGAAACACTGGTAGAAGATGCTCCGGTTGTAGTCACTGAACAGAAGGCAAACAACCCACATTACATGCTCTCAAACCCAAACAACATAGATCCTAAGTGAAAATGAAACGCGCACACACAAGCGTTTATATGTGCGAGTAGTCACGTTCGCTTTTAGTGGATATAATAATAAACAGAGGTGGAAAGTAATGAATTACAACTACTCTCGTTACAGTACTTGAGTATAAAATAATCACAGTGCTTTTCCTTTGAGTTAGTTCATAGTAAAATATTCTACTTTGCTATTTTCATTTTAACAATCATTACAGAGTAAAAAAAAAAGTGACATAAATGCTACCAATGGCTTTATGAAGAATTTTGTTTAATAAGTCTTAAGTGTTAGCGATACTGGATGTTTTGGGAGATCTACATTGCCAAAATAAATGCGGTCTTTTCATACTGTGTGTTTGTCCAGGTTGTGTCCGGTGATACAGGCTGGGCCAACTAAAGAATAGTTCCCTATTTTCAGAGCTGAAGTTGTTTGTGGACATGATGAGGGGGAAAGTAACTCAACAATTTTACTTGATTTGAACTGTCAAAGAAGAGCAAGATTTTCAGTTTTAGGTGAATTCAAGACGCTCTGCTCTCTGCAGCCTGTGTCCAGGATGTGGAACGTCTGCGAGGTGACGAGGCGCTAGAGGGCGCTGCTGCCCTCCGTGGTGGAGAACAGGCAGAGGGGCTGAAGTTGGGACGATCACCGAGTTCAGGTTGAAAACACTTTCTAGTGATGGGCCGGATGGTCTCCTCTCTTTATAATATTTCCTCCCCAGTATTTACACAGACAGGGCTTTAACGCAGACGTGTTCTATCGTACAGGAAGTTTCCCTCGTATTTCTGGACCGTAACAAAGACGAAAATATTCCACAGAAGATGTCTGCAAATAACAGAATTACTAGTGTGTGTGTGTGTGTGTGTGTGTGTGTGTGTCCACCCCTATTTTCAACTTTTTTTCCTGTATAGTAGTATTGTGGCGAGCTGATGTGGCAGAATGGAGAAATAGAGATCTCTTATTCGCCGCTGTTGTGTCCCGCACACCGCACGACCCCAGGAGTGCTCCTTTATTCTGCCCCTCCTCTATAGTTGCCGAACAATGGCTTCCCGCAAAGAGATCATCATCGAACTTACAAAAATAACGGTCCTGGTCCTACTGTCAGTAAAATGGTCGTCTACCCAGTCCGAGTCGAGCATCCGAACAACACTAATCAGAACATGAACATATCATTTAAACACATAAGTTAGCGCAGTCGCCTCACAGCAAGAAGGTCCTGGGTTCGAGCCCCGGGGTAGTCCAACCTTGGGGGTCGTCCTCTGTGTGGAGTTTGCATGTTCTCCCCGTGTCTGCGTGGGTTTCCTCCAGGTGCTCCGGTTTACCCCCACAGTCCAAAGACATGCAGGTCAGGTGAATCGGCTGTACTAAATTGTCCCTAGGTGTGAATGTGTGTCGGCCCTGTGATGGTCTGGCGGCCTGTCCGGGGTGTCTCCTCGCCTGCCGCCCAATGACTGCTGGGATAGGCTCCAGCATCCCCACGACCCTGAGAGCAGGATAAGTGGTTTGGATAATGGATGAATGGATGGATGGACGTTTTAACAGTCCCATAATCCCTCGCGCTACCCCAGCGCATAGCCGTCATCAGTCCAGTGACTGTCTTCCCCATTCACTACATAGCCCCACCTGAGGGGTCAGTTGTCCTCGATGACCCCATCACCCAAGACAGTCTCTCAAATGTCCAGGGGGCTGTCGCTGGTGAACAGGCTGCTTAGGACTCACAGGAAGCGCAACTGGAGGAGAAGCACACTGGTCGGCGCATGGGGTGCTACTGTCACCCCTGGCCCCAACAACAGGAGGAGCAAGGGGGCAGTATGGCGAGAGTCTGTCCTGGTGCAGCACCACCATGTGCCCCTGGCCGGGCATGCGCACCCGGTACACCACTTCAGACAGCCGGTCCATGACCTCGACGAGCCCCTGCCAGTGGCTGCGAAGCTTGGGGGAAATCCCTTTTTGCAAACAGGACAATACACCCATACCTTGTCCCCTCGCACAAAGTCCTGCCCAAGGCAGCGGGTGTCATATGCCCGCTTCTGCCATACCCTGGAGTTGGTGGGTGTAGTCGTGGACCATTTGCAGGCGATTCCTCAGTCTCAAGAGGTAGTCCATCTCAGGCTCAGGTGGGGTCCCAAACACCAAGCCCACTGATGTCCGGAGTTCAATCAATCAATCAAGTTGTATTCTGCCCAAACATGAGGGCAGAGGACGTGCACTGGCTGGACTCCTAAACAGCAGTCCGGTAGGACCAAGGACAGATGGCGGTCCCAGTCCTGCTGATGTTGGCTGGTGAGGTTAGCAAGTTGAGTGGCCAGAGTACGATTGAACCGCTCCACCAGCCCGTCACTTTGAGGATGGAGCAGTGCCGTCCTCGTCTTCTTCACCCCCAGCCGCTGGCAGTCCTCCTTGAAGACCTGGGACTCGAAGTTCCGCTCCTGGAGTCAAGACGCTCTGCTGAGGTGTGGAGAGGTTTGTGCCCAAAAAAGGATAAATTACACATTTTAAATTGGACATGGGGCAGCAGTTGTGAAAGAAACCTTCATAAAGCGTCAATCACCTAATTTCCCAGTCAATGAAAAAAAAACCCGTTAGCCGTGTGTACTTGCAGCACCTACACACACAAAAAAAGTACCGTGATGACTGTCCAAAGTAGTGGAAGTTTGGAGGGGACGCCATCTTTGGTCCCAGCTCTTCACGTACTGACTGTCTTTTCAGCAACATTTCACGCCGGCGATGAAGGCTCCGGATGGTACCATGGAGGAGCTGCACAGCCTGGACCACCGGAGACAGGAGCTGCTGGAGGCTCGCTTCATGGGCGGAGTCGGTGGCAGTACTGGGGGCAGCACCGGCAGCGGGGGAACTAAAGGGCTGACAAACAATGAACGTTCAAATCACAGTTTTGGAAGCCTGAGGGCCCCCCCCCCCCAACGTTAGGGAGTCAGAGGGGTCCGATTTTAAGAGAGGGAACTCTCCTGCTTATTCGACCCCAGAGAAGAAACAGTCAGAACCATCCAGAGGCCGAAAGAGGAAGACCAGTCAGAGAGCAGCCAAGGAAAAACAATCACGAGAGGAGCCAAAATCAGTGATTATTTTGACTTCCAGGGAGGAAATGGGTCCAGTCCCGAGGACCCTCCGGCGTGGAGAGATAGATTCCTTATCCGCAGCTCTCAGGAATGGAGAGTCAAGGATGCGTTTAAGAATGGCAATTCCTGCGTCCCGCGCACACCGCACGACCCCAGAAGTGCTTTTTTATTCTGGCCCCCCCCCCTCGTACAATGGCTTCCCGATAGGTCATCGTCGATCTTATAAATAGTCATGGTCCTGCAGTCAGTCAGTCAGTAAAATGGTCGTCTACCCAGTCCGAGTCAAACATCCCGGCAACACTAATCAGAACATGAACACATCACTTAAACGCATACGTCAGCACGGAGGTTTAGCAGTCCCATAACCCCTTGCACCCCCCCCCCCCAGCGCAAAGCCGTCATCAGCCCAGCGACCGTCTTCCCCGTTCGCTACAATGTAGTGTGAACTACTAATAAGACACGTTAGTCCCCTAGCTAACGGGTCTGACCCTTCAGCCGAGCGGTTAGTGATGTCGCCTTGTGGTGCAGTACACCCCGTATCGAATCCCGCACCGGGCAAGAAAATAACCGGTTCCAGTATCTCCGTACCCTTCCTCAAGGAAAAAAGTACTATTGCTCACACTTTCATCACGCAGGGGGATTTGTTTGAGGTCTGCGAGCATCTGCTGTGCCTGTTTTGCATCACGGCTATTTACGCATTCTGCCGAGGTCCGTCAGCTCACGTGGGGGAAGTTGGGCCGGTTCATCCGGACCAATGCCCCGTTTCCACCACGCGGTACCGGCTCAACGCAACTCCGCTCCACTCGCTTCTGTGCCGTTTTCCGCCACCGTAACGGTACCTACTAGATTTTCGGCTCTCCGTTTTTTTTTTTTTGTTTCTTCAATTTCAAAATGCACTTAAGATAACTCCGCTCCGGTATTTAAAACGATATGCCGTGCGCACATTGATGACGCGTGACGCAAAGTGACGCAATGCGCACATCGATGACGTGTGACGCCAACTGACGCAGTGACGCGTTTCTCTGACCAATCGGAGGTCCGCAATGATTTTGGTACCCGCTCCGTTTTTTATCTTTTGAACCCTCGACGAAGGCGGTAGCAGGAAAGCGGTCACAGCTACCAAAATGCCGGGACTTTCCAGTAGTGGAAAACGAAAAAAGGGCGAGTCGAGCTGAGCCGGTAGCACGTAGTGGAAAAGGGGCTAAAAGTGACACCTTTACTCTAACCTGGCCTGCAGGTATCCCCACCCTTATGAACACACAGCATACACAGTGGTTATGCAACTCGCTTTGATTTAATTACTCAAGACACGTGGGGTGACGTCTTTTTTTGGGGGGGGGGGGTGAGGTGAACTATGTTACCCTGACGCAAACATAGTTTATTACACATCTCGTGATCTCGGAGTCCAGCTGCCGTGCAAGGTAAGACATTTACCTCAGCAAGCAATAATTGAAATGCACACACACACACACACTCACACACTCACACACACACACACACTCAAACACACACTCAGACTCACACAACGGTGGGGTTTCACGACATTGCGGTTACACTACATAGTGTCAGTTCCTGTCACAAGTTGTATTGTGAACTCTCAGAATAGTTGTTGGTGTAATTTCCTTGCTCGTTCTTTCCAGCGCGATACTGCAATTGCATCTGACTTAATCATTTTTGGTGGTTTCCATGGTAATCAGTATACTTACATCCCAAGGGTACCCTTACAAAAAAGTAGTTTATTCAAATGTGCTATTAGCATAACTTATTTTAAACTAAAAATCAGTGAGTATACTTTCAGTTTACTTGTTTAGTGCTTATCAGACATATACTAAACATATTATACTTAAGTGTGCTTACAAGTATACTACTAGTATTTGAACCTTACTTAAGTTTACTGAATAAAATAAACTTCAAGTGTACCTTTTTTTTGTAAGGGTAGACGTCACTCATCAAGATTTCAGTGGCACACGGAGCAAATACGAGTACTACGTTCTGATCAGCATAAACCCAAAACAGAGAAACACCGTTGCTCGTTTCAATTACGCAAACAATTTCAGTGAGTACTAAATAACGCAGCAGCGTTCAACACACCAGTCAATAAAACATGCCGAGTAAAACATTATGCACAACCGTGACAAGACCAGGCAGCAGTCTTTCATCGCCGACTGGAGACACTGATGATCAGCTAACAGCAAGGATTAGAGAACATGGGACTTAAAGATGTTCCGATATTCCCAACACAAATCACAGGATATGGAAAAGGGTATCGACCCAGAAAATAATTCCTTCAACAACATTAACAGCTGTCTATACTACACCGATGATCAGTTTAACATGATGGTCAACTCAGCTCATAAAATTTCAATTATCCACATTAACAGCAGAAGCCTATATGCCAACTTCCAAAACATTAAAGAATATCTAAGTAACTTCAAAGAATCCATTCAACACAGTAGTTACATCTGAAACATGGACTAGCCCCGAGGAAGGTGTTAACTTTGAGCTCGCCGGATACAAATTGTCTTACAAGAAGAGGAGAAGCAAAAATGGAGAGGAGGGGGGGGTGCTTTGTATGTGGGCAACAGCCTCGGTTACAAGGTGGTAGAAGTTATGTCGACGGCTGTTGATGATGCGCTGGAATGTATCACAATTGAAGTCTGGATGGGAAAAAAAATAACGACGTACTCGTCAATTGTATGAACAGATTACCGGCATCAAATGTTGAAATATTTAAAGACTGGCTAGAAGACACGTGTTCAAAAGAATATGTTCATATGTGGGGATTTCAATATAGACCAGTTGAATCCAAATAAGCACAATAAGACAGAAGAGTTCATTAACACAATGTATAGTTTGGGTTTACATCCTAAAATGAGTAGCCCTAGCAGAATCACACCACACTGCGCCACCTTAATACACAATATATTGACGGCCCCACTGAGAGCGGGCTTTTAATAAATGACATTGGTGACCATCTACTAGTTTTTACTGTGTCTATGACTGCAATTTTAGGAAGAACAAAGTTCCCAACAACATTAAATATATAAGAGTAAGAACAGAGGAATCCATGAATGCTTTCAAAAATGAATTACTAATACATAACTGGAATACAGCGTACAAAGAAAGAGACACTGAAAAAGTTTGTGATTCGGTCCTCAACATATTTTAATCCTTATATGATAAAAAAGAATTGCTCAGTAGAAGAATTCAACAGAAATATAAAGATAGTCCGTGGATCATAAAGGGACTACGTAATGCTTGTCATAAAAAAATAAGCCCTATAAAGAAGTCATAAAGCACAGAACCATCGAAGCAGAAATAAAAAACAAAACATAAAAACAAGCTAATTAACATTATGAGGATGTGCAAGAAGGAATACTATAATAAAGAGTTAGAGACCAATAAAAACAACACCAAAGGTACATGGAATGTGTTGGAATAGTATTACTAGAAACGGGTCTAGAAGCCCAAGCTGCCCTCAGTAGTTCACAGATAATGATAAGACTATAAAGAACATGGAAGATGTGGTCAATGGCTTCAACGCATTCTGTGTAAATGTGGGCCCAAAACTGGCAGAAAAAAATCAATGGCACACAAACAATCACAGAGGGGAACGACAGTGATTATGGGGGCAGAAATTCAAGTTCCATTGTCCTTAGAGTGGCAGAAGAGAAGGAAATCATGGACATTGTAAACAAACGTGAGAACAAAAACAATCTACTGACTGGAATGATACTGACAGGACAATAGAGAAAGCAATCAAATGTATTGCTCACCACTAACCCACATCTATAGCATGTCCTTCCAATCTGGTAACGTTCCAAGCAAAGTGAAAATAGCAGGAGTTTAAAACCAGCGATAGACACCAATTTACTAACTACAGACCCATTTCATTATTGTCACAATTCTCCAAAATACTAGAGTAACTATTTGCTGCTAGACTCGACAAACTCATTGAGAAGCACAGTCTGTTGACCGATAGCCAGTACGGGTTTCGACCAAACGGATCAACATCTCTGGCGCTCATTTAATTAATTGAAGAAATAACTAATTGCATAGACTAAAAAAGGTTTGCTGTGGGAATGTTTATAGACCTAAAAAAAAGCTTTTGACGCTATTGATCACAACAGATTAATAGATAAATTGGAAAGGTGTGGTATGAGAGGGGTGGTACAGAATTGGCTAAGAAGCTGTGTAAGTAACAGGCAGCAGTTTGTAATGATAGGTGAACATAAATCGGCATGCATGTGTATTACTTGTGGTGTACCCCAGGGGTCGGTTTTGGGCCCAAAACTGTTCACTCTGGACGTAAACGATATGTGCGAGATATCAGAAATATTGAAATTTGTTTTATTTGTCGATGACACGAATATATTTTGTTCTGGAGAGGATTTGCAGCAACTTCTGGAGGTGACCCCAATAGAAATGGAAAAATTAAAACAGTGGTTTGACAAAAACAAATTATCCTTAAATCTGGACAAAACAAAGTTTATGTCGTTTAGAAATCTTATGATAAGTACCAAAGTAAAAGTAGTGATAGACAACGTCCAACTAGAATGAGTTATATGAAAATAAATTTCTAGGTGTGATACCAGACCACAAAATCTGCTGGAAACCTCACATAACATGTGTGCGAGCAAAGCTGGCAAGGAGCGCTGCTGTCATGGGAAAAGCAAGTCACATTCTGGATCATAAACCATTGCACACTCTGTATTGTTCCTTTATTTTACCATATCTGATCTACTGTGTGGTGGTGTGGGGTAACACCTACAAAACCAACCTACACCCATTGTGTACACTACCAAAAAAAAAAGGAGCCATAAGGATAGTTGATAGTGTAAGATATGGTGAACGCACCAACAGGCAATTTTTAAAGTCAAGTGCCTTGAAGTTCGGGGATTTGGTAGAACTTAACACAACACAAATAATGTTCAACGCAGAAAACAATCTACTACCGAGTAATATACAAAAAAATATTCTCAGATGGAGAAGGGGAATGTCATTTGAGAGGGAAATCAAACTTAAAGAAATGATGTGTTCGAGCAACTTTGAAGAGCATGGGGCATTTTGATCAAATTGTGGAGCAGTGTGAGCATGGAGCTCAAACAAAGTAAAATATTACACGGTTCAAGAAGAAGCACAAAGGACTGATCATCAAGCGATATAGGGATGATGAAGAGTTGTGTTAACTGTCTAAGTTTTACTATCTCTAAGCATATGTTGCATCTCTGTCCAGAGAACATTCCTTTTCTGGACAGAGGAATTTATTTTTTTGGACTGCGTTGCAGGGTGGACTGTGTTGCAGGGTGGACTGTGTTGTTAACTTTTTTTTTTCATGTTTTTGGTGGTGTCGTTCTTGGGAAATTTTGGGTGTGTGTTTTTTGTGTTACACTGCTGTGGGCTGGGGGAAACGAAATTTCGTTTCTTTGTGTATGTATGCAAGTACGTCTAAGAAATGACAAAAAATTGTTCCTGATTCCTGATTTATTACTTTTTCTTTTCTTTTCTTTTCTGTGACGCCTAGTGGATATTTGGGTTGTCTACGTAGCATTGAGAGCTGTCCATTCTTGGTACATGACATTAGGATGTGTTTTTCTTTTTCCTTTTTCTCTCGTGTTTTGATGTTTTCTTCTTCTCTCTTGTTGTTCACAGTAAAAATATGCTAAGATTTTCATTGGGAGTAACGAAGAAGGACAGGATTAGGAACGATTATATCAGAGGGACCGCTCAGGTTGGACGGTTTGGAGACAAAGCAAGAGAGGCAAGATTGAGATGGTTTGGACATGTGTGGAGGAGAGATGCTGGGTATACTGGGAGAAGGATGCTGAATATGGAGCTGCCAGGGAAGAGGAGAAGAGGAAGGCCAAAGAGGAAGTGTATGGATGTGGTGAGAGAGGACATGCAGGTGGCTGGTGTGACAGAGGAAGACGCAGAGGACAGGAAGAGATGGAAACGGATGATCCGCTGTGGCGCCCCCTAACGGGAGCAGCCAAAAGTAGTAGTAGTAGTAGTAGTAGTAGTAGTAGTAGTAATTCACAGTAGTTGAGTTTGTGTTGTGCAGCACCAATTGACTGTGAACTATACAGTACAGTGGGAAGTGAGTTTGAAATGCATAGGAGCTGAATTAACTTAAGAGTAGGCGAGAAAGGGTAGGAAAAATAAGTGTACACTTCCTCCTACTCCTTTTCCAACATGTCACAAGTAATCTGATGCCTGATCTCTTAGAACATGGCGCATGAGCTCCGACTGATCTGCATGCACACACACACACAGAAACTGATCGAGGTAATCGCACACGTTAACGTGGCGTGCGGACACAACGGACAGTCTGTCCTACAGAGGCGTGTTTGCGGGGGCTGACGGTCAGACGAGGTCAACTTTGCTACCGCTACTTTTGTGAGACTAAATGAAGCATTCAAGTGTGGTAGTAATGTATTTGACACGGAGTTGGCAAAAACTTTTGCTTGCACTCAGCGCCTAAACATACTAGCTTGAATAGTAAACCTACTAACGTGGCCTACATCCGCACCTTGCTTAAGTCCAAATCAGTTTGTCCAAACATACGGAGTCAACATTGAAGGGCTGTGGTTGAGCTCGGGCTTAGTGCTGAACACTAAACCACATACCACCCATATTTGAATGACATCCTTAAAAACTAACTTAACACCAGAGCACTTTAGTGAGTTTGCTAACATCTACAGGTTAGAAACCATGTAAAGGTTAAAACATGGCAGGCTGGTCCTGGTACTCTGTGGTGTTGGCATAGCGGGATAAACACAGCAGCAGATGATAACATTAATGATAAGGCCTCTGTTGGATGTAGGTGTACAAACACATCTGTCAGCACTGACAGACAGACAGAGCCAGCACAAACTACGGTCAATAGTTCTGTCAATGCTGGTTCTCTGGCACAGTTACACCATCCATCCCTCCATTATCCAGACCGCTTATCCCGCTCTCAGGGTCACGGGGCTGCTGGAGCCTATCCCAGCAGTCATTGGGTGGCAGGCGGGGAGACACCCCGGACAGGCCGCCAGACCATCACAGGGCCTGGCTGAACACATGTGACCGCTGAATTCAGAATCACATCCTGTTTTGTTGGTATAACGCATCTTCATGTACCAGGAATTGAACTCGACGTCGGGGTGGGCGATACGGCCAAAGTATCATCACGGTTTTTTTCAGGCAGGATCAGGGTCCAGGGTCTTATCGCGGTTCCTTTTTCATGTTGGTTTTTAAAACTATTTTGCAAGTTGCAACCAAACTAATTTCCCTATTTAAAACACCGCCCTGCAAGGTAACAAAACCTAGAAGAAGAAAGAATAAACCTTCCCGACGTGACTGAATGGTGAGAGTTAGATAAGGTTCTGCAGTGAAGCTCGACCCCAAATCGCTTGTTGTTTTGTGTCGCCTCTTGTCTTGTCGGGCAGAGTACGGCCGTAAAATGGCCGCGCTGCGAGAATATTTGCGGCTGGGTATCTCGTACCGCTGATCAACTATTTCCAGCAGTCTGCTGAAATGCTCATTTTCCACAGGTGTTACGGGAATCATATCCTCGGCTCGGTAAAACGTCACCGCATCAGTTATCTCTCCCCAGCGCTTGTCGCGTCGTACAGAACGCCTCCTTCCACTTGTCTGCTTTGGCGTTTTGGCCTTGAGGCCTCCGGCTGCGTGGTCGTCGCTGATGCGGTCGAGTGGCGTCCGCTCACTGTTTGACCTTCAGCATCCTCTCTCAGGTGCTTTCTTTTGAGGGGGATTAAAAGGTTCATTGTATTGCCGCCCAACATGCGAACCTCCTTGTTGGCACACAACTGTTATTTGTGCCGTGCCGGTTTCGGAAAATCCAAACCAATTCCGTATCACCGATGTCTAAATCTTTTAGGGACCAACTCTTCTGTGTTGTCCTCCATGCTGCTACGTTGCCCAATAAAAACAGAGGGGGGGACGAAATCCAAGGCACCATCTACTGTTTGCCATTATGGGTTTATTGGTGTTTCTGTAGGGAAGGTGCAAAATGGAGCAGCAGATAGTGTGATTTTAAGATTTGGCTGAGACAACAGCTTTGGCTGTGTGTATGAGCCATAGAGCTAGAATACAATGTGCCCTGTAGCACAGTCGCTCTGTAAAGGCAGATCCTGGAGACATTTTAATCAACCGCTATCTAATATGGCCGTATGGGACACCCCTAACTCGATGCATTTCTCACTCTGACACTGGAATGACTAGCTACACGGCAGTATAGCGTATTCTGAATCGGATCGATTTCATATGTTATAGTTACTACATTCATGTAGTGGCAAAGACAGATGGCACTTTTTAGAGCCGCACCATGCTGATGTGTGAAGAATGGGCGATTTGAGGGCCGCTATTGATCCTCCTTTTTAGAAAGAATCTTGGAAAGAATTTACATCACAGACCCGTTACTGTTAAGAGCCGCAGCTGTGTTTATCCTGCTACATGTTTTAACCTTTACATGGTTTTAACCTAGAGATGTGAGCAGACTCACTAGAATGGCCGAGGGTTTAGTTCGCAGACTGATTAAAAATAACGCTTGTGGTGTCACCCATCGGTTTCTGAAGGTCATTTTGATGCCTAGTCTGGTTTTATACATTTTGTCAGTTGTTGGAGCCGGAAAATCCAAATCTGGGCATCGTGATGGAGCTGGGGTGGAGCGTGGGTGGGACCTGAGTGGCAGACAAGTTGATAGACCTGTTAGTCAAGGCAGGCACGCGCCCGACATGCCACTTTTTACAATCCTTAATAGCTTCTCAACGGAACAATCATTTTCAAAATAACCACCCTCGCACTTCGCACTAGACTCGAAATGAGCAACTGCCTCCAACTCCAACCTACTCCCAAAGGGCCCCCGACTGACATACAAGAATTCAATAATTCATCCACCCCCCCGGCACGTACACAGCTGCCGTGGGCTATGCGGGTCAAATTGTGGTCACTCACTCATGGACACCTGAGAGGGACGTTTAGTATGACGCGCAGGCAACTGGTAGGACACGTGCGCGACTGCAACTGCCACGAGAAGCCCCTCGCGGCAGTTGCAGCTCGGGACGTTGCCCACATTGAGCACCTCTCACGTCCCACTTCCACTCGCCACTTTCCCTCCGTTCATTAGCATGCCTGCTAGCAGCAGGTCTGTGTAGCAGTTAGCCATTGTGAATCTCAGAGGAAAAAAAAAAGGGGGGGGGGGCGTGCTCAGTCAGGGGTACTTGACTGCTGCTATGCGTGGCAAGTTGTGGTCACTCACTGAAATCCAGACGGGGGTGGGTGGGGGGCAGTAAAGTGAGCGGCTGGAGCCCCTAAGCCACCTTTCGCCCCCGAGCTCTTCCTCGCTGAGCCGGTCGCGGCGCACCGCAACAGAGGAAGTGCGCCCGGCGGGGGCCGGACCGGCAACGGGCTCACTCGTGGACACCTGAGAGGGACGTCTGCTGTTGCCCCTCTTTGAACAGTGCCATGCTGCACCTGGACGGCGTCGTACTTGTTCATATTGTGGCGAGGCGGGCTGTGGTTACGTCATTCAAAGATGGCGCTCGGCTGACATCTTCCCGTTCCAAAGCAGAAATGTCATTGTTTTCGGTTTCTATAAAGGGAATTGTTTGGCTTATTTCCATGCTGAGCTGGCCATGATGCCGACCTGCACATAATGCAAATAATTTGAAGTCAGAAACGTGCCGTTATTGAAGCACACCAACCTGGTTTATTTTCTCTTTTTGTTTTTTGTGGGGTAGGGCCCCACATTAGCTCTTGAAACGGGCCCCTAGATGCTCAAGGTCACCTGTGCTATTTAATAACGTGCATTTGGGTGTTCAGCTGTTCAGGTGAAAAACAGCCCAGGCAGCCTTACCCGTACTTAACCGCAGGATTGTGAGGGTTGAGCGTGTCCTCAGGTAGTCCGCAGGATGATTAGGAACCCGCCCCGTGCCTCGGAAGACACATTCTGTTCTCTTGTTCAAAGTATCCAAAAAAAAACAACCTTTGAGAGTAAAACTGCCTCGAGCACATCTCTCAGTTCGGGTGAGCCCTCCCGGCTCAGACCTTGCAGCCTCCAGGACATATGCACACATGCATGCGTCCGTGCATACCACGTTAAAACGTGTTTGTCGACACCATCACCTTTTCATTCTGCTTGAGCTCTGTATCAGGGTGTGTCTAGGCTCCGTTTTTATATATAGATCATAGAAATGTGTTTAGTTGTTGTCCTGCCCCCCCCCCCCGGCCATATTGGTTGCGACCGTATTCGAAATGAACCAATTTCCCTCTGAGCTAATAACGCCGAGGCCTCCGCAAACCGGGCCACGCCCGTGGCCTTTTCCAATCTTGACCTCCATGTGAGTGGAGGGCGACGGTGACGGAGCGGGAGGGAAGGGAAGAGCAACGGACAAAGTAATAGTTGTGTTGCTTCGCTGTCCTTACCCCGTCTTGGGTTTGAACGGGGGGTGGGGGGCGGGGGGGGCAAAGGGAGGTCTTCCCTGACATCTCATTTATTTTTCAGCCCCTGGCTCGCGGCTGCTCCTGCCACATGAATAAAGGATCGCCGGAGATGCCGCCGAAGCTCACTGGCAAACACCTATGAATGTTTTATGCGTGGTGTTAAACTGTCGGCCGTAACTGGGGACCGCCGGGTCTGAGCGTCCCCTGGTTCTCATGGAGACGTCGCCCGTCAGGAGGACGGTCGGCAGCACGCCGCCGAATGAGGGACGCCGCTTTTGCTTTTACGGCACTCCCCGGGTTGAAGCGTCTACTTTGGCTGTTGCAGGATGTGCAGGATTAAACGATGCACCGGTGCGTTTCAGCGCTCGGGTCTTTCTCCAGGTGCTGAGCACGTGAGGAACTGGGGCTTCGGGTCCTTACTTGCAACTTCATGGACCTACTGCTGGACGTCTGCATCTTCTCTCGTTTGGGTGGTGTATTTCCACCTGTGACACGCCGTTGGCCGAGTGATTAAACTGCCTCCACACCTCACCATCGCCCTGCACTGAGCAGCTGGAGGAGGGAAACACGGCTGTGGACGTGTGTGTGTGTGTGTGTGTGTGTGTGTGTGTGTGTGTGTGTGTGTGTGTGTGTGTTCCACTTGAGTGTGGAAACACGTCGGTGCATTTCCCTATCTCGCACATTATGCAACAGCAACAAATAAATAAATAAACAGCCCTGTGACGGCCTGGCGGCCTGTCCAGGGTGTCTCCCCCGCCTGCCGCCCAGTGACTGCTGGGATAGGCTCCAGCATCCCCCCCCCCCCGACCCTGAGAGCAGGATAAGTGGTTTGGATAATGGATGGATGGAAATAAATAAATAAATAAATAGAACTGCCAGCCCATGCAGACCGGCAGGTCCGATAACACCGAGGGCGGTCTGGCGGCGGCCTCGCCCGGCGTTGGCTGTGTTTTTGGCGTCGTCGTGTGGAGTGCGGGGAGGTGTGTCGAAGGCGTCTGGCTGGGAGAGGTGGCGCTGGATCGGCTGGGGGAGCCCGGTCTGCTGCGTCCGTCCGGTGGGCCCAGGGACCACGGCCCTGAGCGGAGCTGCGCCCGAGGAGGAAACACCGAGGGCGGTCTGACAGGGCGCGGAAGCGGGGCAGGCTAAGCTAACTGCTAGCCCATGCAGACCGGCCGTTCCAACAGTCATCCTCACTGTGTCCCTGGGTGTGACTCACTCACACCCAGGGACAATTTAATATGGCCGACTCACGATATGGCGTTTACGGTTATAAGATAAGAGAGATATAAAAGCACAACGAATACAAAACCTTGACAAAATACGAAAAGAACTGGGCGTGCGGGCAGTGTAGTGGTCTATTCCGTTGCCTATCAACACGGGGATCACCAGTTCGCCAGTTATTCTCGGGGGGGGGGTCCGTCCTCCTGGTGAAACTCCTCACTGTCAGGTGAAAAGAAGCGGCTGGCGACCTCCACATGTATGGGAGGAGGCATGTGGTCGTCTGCAGCCCTCCCCGGGTCGGCAGAGGGGGGTGGAGCAGCGACTGGGACGACTCGAAAGAGTGGGGTAACTGGCCGGATACAACTGGGGAGAAAAAGGGGGGGGGGAACCCTCATCTCATCTCATCTTCGGCTGCTTCCCCGGGGTCGGGTCGCCATGCCAGCGAGCTAAGTAGGGCGCTCCAGACGTCCCTCTCCCCAGCAACGCCCTCCAGCTCCTCCTGGGACATCCCGAGACGTTCCCAGGCCAGATTGGACATGTAGTCCCTCCAAAGGAAGGCGCCCAGGAGGCATCCTAATCAGATGCCCGAACCACCTCAACTGGCTCCTTTCCATGCAAAGGAGCAGCGGCTCTACTCCGAGCTCCCCCCAGATGTCTGAGCTCCTCACATGTGTGTGTGTGTATATATATATATATATATATATATATATATATATATATATATATATATATATATATATATATATATATATATATACCACTGTATTGTGTCCAGAGAGCCACCCTGTCTGTCCCCAGCGGTGCTACCTCAGCTTGTTGGGACCAACGTTTGTGTCAGGATCTCGTATGTCTCAGCGTCTGGTGCCCTTCAGGGTATGTTACTAGAGGATGCCACGCATCTTCAAAACCTGCAAGGCCCTCGTCTCTGTCTAAGGCTTGGACAGAGACGAGGGCCTTGCAGGTTTGCAGATCTGTCTAAGCCTTGGACAGAGAAGATACGGGGGACACCTTGGACTCTACGGCGTCTCCTCCGT
Source organism: Lampris incognitus (assembly GCF_029633865.1). Lineage (NCBI taxonomy): Eukaryota > Metazoa > Chordata > Actinopteri > Lampriformes > Lampridae > Lampris > Lampris incognitus. The sequence continues at coordinate 55,243,285 of NC_079219.1, forward strand.
GTCTCCGTCGAAGCAAGACGTCCGTCGGCTCCCTTTATCCGGAGTTTCGCTCCCGGGCGCCGCTTCCTGTTTTGCAGCGCTTCGGATAGTTCGCCTCGGCGTTCGCTTTCGGGTTGATGCACATGCACAAACGGGGCGCGGGGACGCCCGCGCGCCCGGGTTCGCCGGGCGGGGACGCCGCTGGGGAAGCGGGAGGATGTGAGCGGGCCGGCGGAGCGCCGTGCTCCAGTGACTCCGCGTGGTCTGTGAGCCAAACATCCAAACCACAGCCCGGAGCACAACCTATTGATCTGTGTCAGGGGGGAGGGGGGGGGGAGGCATTGACCGGCGCCGGATGTGTGAATGTGTGTAATGTGTATGGATACACCCCGTGTGTGTGTGTCTGTGTGTGTGTGTGTGTGTGTGTGTGTACACAAGCATGCATGGATGCGCTCGCAAAGACCTGACGCTTGTATGGCATGAAAACATTTTCCGCAGATGACAAATTCACTCAGAGGCGACGTGTGTGTGTGAGTGTGTGTGTGTGTGTGAGTTGACGGGTGTGTGTTTGTGTTTGTGCGCTGTGAAAGAGAAGCTCGTCCACACGTGAAAGACGTCGCCTGCCTGCGGGGATAAGCCTCCGAGGCTGACGGGTCGTCTATTTCCATCTCAGAAGACGCTAAGAAGGAGACGGCTGCACGGCCTGCTCCATCACAGGTGTTGCTGGGGGAGGAGGGGGGGGTCATTTATTGTTATTATTTATGCAGAGATTATGATTGGCCACCCATTTTCATCTTGTAACCACACACGTATGATTGTTCTTCCAAAAAAAAGCGGGCCATTCTCCCCCCCCCCCTTAGTGTTTTATTTCAGTGAGACAGACTGTCCGTCCATCCGTCCATTAGCCAGACCGCTTGTCCTGCTCTCAGGGTCGCTCGCGGGGATGCTGGACCCTGTCCCAGCAGTCAGTGGGCGGCAGGAGGGGGGGACACCCTGGACAGACTGCCAGACCATCACAGGGCCCCCCCTCCCCCCACACATTCAACACCTAGGGACAATTTAGCACGGCCGAGTCACCTGACCTACATGTCTTTGGACTGTGGGGGGAACATGCCAACACCACACAGAGCGACTACCCGGGACGGACGACCCCCCCCCCCAGGTTGGACTACCCCGGGGCTCGAACCCAGGACCTTCCCGCCGTGAGGCGACCGCGCTAACCGCTGCGCCGCCGTGCCGCCGAGATAGACTGTCCGAGATGGGACGACGAATGACCCCGAGGCCACCGGGGAGACGTCCGGACTAGAGGGGAGAGCCAGCGCCGCCGTCGCAAGTCCAAGTCTGGCAACGTCAAGCGAAGTTTAACCCGGCATTAACATTAGCGAAGCTAACCCTTGACCCTTGTGCAAATAATACCGAGGGAAAGTGTGCACTCGCTGACTGGGCCCGCTCTCTCTCAGTGAGGCCACACACTTGAAGCGCGTTCGGACCAGGGAGCTGTCCAGCGCCGCTGTTACCGGGCTAGAGTGTCTTGCTCAAGAGAACTCCAAGTAGCGGCGCCTGTGGTGGGGTAAGAGAACACATGTTCTCAGCCGGTCTGAAGTGTTGAAACAAGTGACTTACCGCTCCTGAGCCCGCTGTAGATGTTGCTGTGAGTGCAGCGATAATATCCCATTAAATTAAAGAACGTAAATCGTGCGGCGTCTGTGAGACTACATGGCTTTTACCGTGGATTTAGCGCGGGCCGCAAAAGGACGTCGGTCGTTTTTCCACATCAAAATGACCCATGTTAATTACAGGGGATTTTGCAACAGAGCCCATTTTCAACCCCCGAGGTCAGGGAAGCATCACAGAGGGGGTTGCTACGGCGAGGGTAATAATGTGAGCTTGTTGCAGAAGAACGCGGGTAGTCTGCCTGTATAACAGACTCGTGTGACTCGCCCTGCAGAACCCAACGGTCCGAATGAGCCGGACCGAGTCCCACAGCTGTGTCACGGTTCAGGTGTCTTCTGCCCCGGTTGGGGAGGATAGTCAGTCATAAGGAGAGATGGCGCCTCATTGGTATCATGATGTGTAGCGGCGGTGCTGCCAGAAACCGTTTCACGTTTGCTACCTTGAGAGGAAGTTCAGTCAGAGTCCATGTTCCCCCCCCCCCCCCCCAAAAAAGAAAATTGTACCAAGGGCCGTACAGCCAATCAGGTAGTTCAATTTACCATCCCTGTAAATGAACTGGAGTCTTGCGTCTTTATCAACTTGGAGGAAAATGAACCCGCTTGACGACTGCAGCCCGCATTGCCTGGCACTGGTAATGGCTCGAACCCTCCCGAGTGCGTTTCTTATTGTGGTAATAAATTGTGACGAAAGAGGTAATGCCCGGGGTGAACACATTTAAACACTCCCCCGATGAGAACGGTGGCTGTGAGCAATGCTGCTGACATCTTATTTATTGTCGCCCGTACCTGAGCGCATCCAATTTGCCGCAGAACGGCACCGTTTTCTCCCTTGCTGGCACACAGCAGCCAATTTTGTCCCCCAACCCCAGATTCAGCGGTGTAGAGTATTCCTCGGTATCCAGTCCTTAGCCTCAGCTGACACCCAAATTGACAGGACTGGCGGTGTAAATGGCTTATATCCACCGGCAAGAAGCTGCAGCCTATTTAGCAGTTAACAGCACATCATATCAAATGGAAAAAAAAATAACTGTACTGTATGCAGTGTTTGAAGTGGACGGGATATGAGATAGGATGTGAGAGAGACCTCTGCTTTTGTGGAGAGGTCAATATAAACACGTATAAATATATACTATAGTGGTTAGCACAGTCCGCCTCACAGCAAGAAGGTTCCGGGGTCGTTCGAGCCCCGGGGTGGTCCAACCTTGGGGGTCGTCCCGGGTCGTCCTCTGTGTGGAGTTTGCACGTTCTCCCCGTGTCTGCGTGGGTTTCCTCCGGGTGCTCCGGTTTCCTCCCACAGTCCAAAGACATGTAGGTCAGGTGAATCAGCCGTACTACATTGCCCCTAGGTATGAATGTGTGTGTGTGTGTGTGTGTGTGTGTGTGTGTGTGTGTATGGGCCCTGTGTGACGGCCCGGCGGCCTGTCCAGGGCGTCTTCCCGCCTGCCGCCCAGTGACTCCTGGGATAGGCCCCAGCATCCCCGCGACCCTGAGAGCAGGATAAGCGGTTCAGATAACGGATGGATGGGTAAATATATAACAGGGGCCCTATAAAACTCTTCACTTACATCTGATGCTTCTCCAAGGCCCCTGAAAAACTTGCCTTTTGCATTTAAACAACAAAAACCCCTTCATCTCTGCTGAACTTCAGTTAAAAAAAATGATGCCCCCCCCCCCCCCGTCTGTCAAGCACAGGCCGGTGCTCTGGTTCGGCTGAGGCAACGGTGATGAGTACGAGTGAGCAAGATGGGCCCTAAGTGAGTATTAAACTGGTTGGCTAATATAAGTGACCCCCCCTCCTCCCCCGCCCCTCTGGCCCTCCACATTTTAGAGAGGCCCGCTTTACTCAACTCTGCCGTGGCAGCAGCACCTCCCTGGTGAAATAAAGAACGTTGCGGTGAAAGTAAACGCGTCCCTTTTTTTCTGGGGTTCTACTCGAACCCTTTGGATCCGGTTTCGACCCAAGGCTGCGGCGAAACCGCCCCGCCGCCGCATCCACATCTCGCGTCTGCAACCGGTCACACAAATGACACGAGCCGCCCGGCGACATATTTTGGTTCAAAGTGTTGGGGGGGGAAGAGGGGGAGTCCTGCTGTCATTAGAACGCAAATACAGTATTTCTTCCGGGTTGGGGTGGCGGAGGGGAGGGGAGGGGAGGGATGTGTGGTGATGCTGTCTCCTGCTCCTCTCCGGCTCCTCTTGCACATCACTCCGAGCGACCCCGCACACGCGTCCGTCGCTCCGCGCGGAGGGCTCGGCCACAAGACACGCCGCCTAACCGACGGAGGGGACTCGGTGGCGTTCCACGCGCTCCTTCTTCTTCTTCTTCTTCTTCTTCTTCTTCCCCCTTTTTTTTTCTTCTTCTCCCGCGGGCGACCCGTTATTAACATGGTATTGACGCTAGATGTTGCTATTCTGGCCACGTTCAACGTCGGAAACGCGTCGTCGTCGGACTCCTCTGTAAGGTCCCGGTCCGCAGCAGCGGAACGTCGATAGACGGGGGACGGGAGGGACGGGAGGGACGGGGCGAGAGCGCCGCTCTCTGTACCGCTAGCTAGCCCGAGCTAGCTAGTCCGCTAGCCGCAAGCCTCTCGTCGGGTGGCCGTTTTCGGGCTCGGTCGAGGCGCCTGTTTTAGCCGCCGCGCTCCCGCTTCGCTACGCAGCGCCGGATCAAGACGTCGCCGGACCCGCTGTGGGTAAGTCGGCAGAATACACCGAACCCCAAGTTTGCTTATGTGTTTTTATTATTTTTAAGCCACATTTTCATTAGCCGGGCTCGCCGGCGGCTAGCCGTCGCAAGACGCCTGAGCGCTGCTGCGCGGTACGGGTCTACGCAGCAGAGCCGCGTCGATGGTGGAAGGGGGGCTTTCTTGTTGACAGAGGCAGGCTGAGCGGCGGGGATGCGACGCCGCTCGGCGAACGGACGGGGTGGGTGGGGGGATTCGTCTGAAATGAATATGGCTCGGCTTTGCTAAACAAGTTGTCAGTTAACGGCGTGTTTCGGAACCGACTCTAAAGAGGGGGCGCTACTGCCCCCCCCACACCACTCCCCCACTAGCCAGCATGATCCGGGGGGGGGGGTGCAGGAGCGCTCCAGCCATGTAGTGTGAACCCGTCGGAATAACAGTTTTGAACGACCGGCTTGTCGCCGTTTATCTCGGCCACGTTTGGCTGCAACCGCATGCCTCCACTTCTCTATTCAAATGGCAGTGAGACCGTTGACTTATTTGACTAAAGGCGCTGATCCTCTCTCTCTCTCTCTCTCTCTCTCTCTCTCTCTCTCTCTCTATATATATATATATATATATATATATATTCCCCTTTCCTCAACACTGGAAAGGACAGTTATGGTGCAGAGGTAAGGCGTGATGACCAGTAATGACAGGGCAGCGTTGCATTAAATGATTTGTGCGCTCTCTGGGAGGTGAACTCTGTCCCCTGCATTTAACCTGTCTGTGCTATCCCCCCCACCCCCACACCTTCCTGAAATGCCTTGGTGGAGATCAGATGTGCTACACTGGGTGAAATGCCGGTTGGGACGTATCAGTCTGCTTTCATTTGTTTGATTTCTGACCAAGCTGGGCTTTTCATTCATTCCGTTGAAAGAACTCCATTACATTTCATTCAATTACTGAGATAGAAGTTGGGTTTTTTTTTTAAATACATGTGGAGCCTGTCTGTGTGTATGTGTATGCGTCTGCGTGTGTGTTTGAGAGACAGACTGAGCAGATATCCAGGCGAGCGTGCATTACAACGCTGTAATTATCTTGAGAGATGAAAAAAATGGATTTTCTATCAATCCTGCGAAGCGCCCCCACAACTGCTGCAGAGCAGATGAAGACGTAGCATTGACGGGGAAACGATCAAGATTAATCTGTCGTGTTTCTTGATGGCAGGGGAGCATGTATTATTTATCCTTTGTCTCCGCGTGTGTTCTCGGGCAACTGGGAATGTGCTGTTGAGCTAAAAGGAGTTTGCTGTACCCATTTGCTACCTATATAGGTCCCCCGGTGCAAAACCTGATGATTAGCCGGCGAGTGCGGATAGCTTTGAACACGCCTCCCAGTTTGTACAGCTCGGGGTAATGGCAGGAACTGCCTGGAGCTCTACAGCTTGCGGCAATAAAATGGAGAGCACTGTCTTCAATAGCAAGATCAATAGTTTTATATGTCACCGTCGCTATCTCAAAACACAAAGCCTAACTTTTAGAGCTAGACATTGAAGTCTCGGGCCTGCCGAGCTTTCTGACCTGGGTTTCGTGTGTCATGCTTGGAGCCCTAGTTCCTGCCGAGTGCCTGAAGCCAACCCTGTTTTAAGGCATGACTATCCAGCATTGACAGGAAATGAATCATGTTCCTCATTTCAAGGCCATGAAGTCTGCATGATGTGCTTCCTGCCTTGCCGGCTGGCTGCGTGCTCAGGCCTCCAGCAGCAACCAGCCTTGCCCCTATATTTGTCTGATGGTGTAGCTCTGTATGTCAGTGTATTTTTAGCAGTAAAAGTATGTGTGTTTAAAAATAATTACACAAACTTCCTCTTCTATACTTATAATGGTTATAAACATGTAGGATAGGGTTCTTTGTGTGGATATGTGAGTGTCGATTTATGTGTGCAACTATTTTTGTCTATGCATGCATTGTGTGTGTGTGCATGTGAAGGCGTGCATATGTACCACTACTCTATATGCTACTGCATATATGTGTGTTCGTAAGTACTTGCATTAGATGGTGGCTTTGGTCCATTTGTTGCCCTGAGCTGATCTGGAACAATAGCTCTATTCTGGCCCATGTCTCCGGAGGGAGGCAGCAGCATTCGGCGTCCCCGGCACGCTGTGTGCCAGAAAGGCTTGGTTTGGGATTGGGTTTCCACAGCCACCTGGAGCTCAGAGCACAGGAATGCCATTGTTCGTTACTTCAGACCACGGTCAGATCACACAGACACGCACGCGCACACAAACACACACACACACACAAAAAAGACACACGCATGCGCACATAAACATGCAAACACACACGTGTGCATAAATATGCAAACATATGCAGTTTGCCGTGCAAGAAAACGTCAGAACGGCTAACCAGATGTCAAGTGGCCCTGCTGTGTTGTCATAGCTTGCATAGAAACACACAGAAACATCAGGTCGGTGTGGCCAGCCTAACGGAGGCTGAGGAAGAAATTAGCTGCAGAAAAGAATGCCTGTCTGAGCAGTGTGGTAGTATTTTTAGCTGTGGACCACAATGATGAACCATTAATCAAGTAAGTTCCACCCTTTGTTCCATATACAGTAACCTTACAGTCCAGCAGATGCACCCAGCGTTCGTCCCGATCAGGCGGCCACGTGTCATACGGTTTAAGGTGCAGCACTCAATACATGTTGAAACATTCTAAAACATAACCTCGTTTGATGTATAAGCACCTGGATGGGGACAGTAATACTCTGTTTGTTCAAACAGGAAGTATTTGGTGGCTGTGGGTTTGCTTTAGCGCGTTAAGGTTGATAGCTGTGTTTATCTTTGTGCGAGAATTCACTGGCGCACCTAACCGCTTCCTGTATCGTGGCAATTCGTGCCATCAAAATTACCTTTCCTGTTGCAACCTGGAGGCTTAGATTTAAAGGTTTAACCTGCATGTTTATCTACGTTAACAATGTATCCTGATCACCTGCATGTTTATCTACGTAAACAAATAATGTATCCTGATCAAAGTATTGCTCCCCCCACAAAAAAAAGTTATATTATCCATTTATCTTTATGTTGTAAAAAATTTGACGGCGGTACAGACTCTTATTACGTCGTGGTCAAGTGAATATGGATGTACTCCTTAGCAGCCAATTAAATGTGGATCCACCCAAACTAAGACATTTAATTGGCTCTAAGGCGTGCATTCCCACATGGGACCCATTACTGTGCTTGAATTCAGACCATGACGTAACAGATTTTGTGGGCCGTCCAGTTTTACAAAACGTAAAAATGGACGGGTGATTTAATTGTTTTCCCTGAACGGCGGTGCTTTGATTTGCATATCCATACGAGTCGCGTTGGGTGCATTTGTTTCGTTTAATTGTGTAAGCGCATAAACTTGCACGTTGTGTCTTTTTCTTGTGCCGCGGCCCCGGAGAGACTCTTGCCATGGGCGTCGCGAAGACGTTGAGCTAAGATCAAATGGTGGAGAGCAAGACGGTCGAAGCCTTCGCGAGCTGAGAAAGACAGAAAATGGGAGCGATGAGGGGATAAGAGAGAGATGGCTATCAGCAGCCTTTTGCAGTTTTTCATTCTTTGGCCCGACGGCGTTTGAAGACAGGCAAATTTAGGCCTGTATATGTTTACGTGTGTGTGTGTGTTTGTGTGTGTGTGTGTCCTCTGGCCACCCGACGGGTCACATTAGGAATAGAGTTACACAGAACTGGGTCAGCCAGTGCCATTAGGGAGCCTTGCGAGCTCCCTAGTCATACGCAGGCTACAGGTGAACACAAATACATGGACCTTATTCTAGCCGCTTTTAACTCAGTGTGTGCATGTGTGTGCATGTGTGTGCATGTGTGTGTGCGTTCGCATGTGCACTCTTCACATATTTCAGCGAGTGCAGTGTTTGCATAGCTTCCAAACGCTCAGCAGTCAGTCACTGACATCATACGTCTCTCCCTCGCTCCCTGCACTTTGACTCATCGTAAATAGCTTTGCTGAATCGAGGAACTTCTGCAAAGCTGCAGAATCAAACGTTGCAGGGCGTTGGGCTTAAGCTTCGGCACTGTACGTTTAGACAGCATATAGCACTGGTGCTTCAGACACACATGAGTCTGTCCCATGCCGAATGTGTTTTTTTTCCCCACTTGGGTGGATGCAGTTGTTTCTGCTGGCCTGGTGATAAGGAAATAGGATTTAGTCCAGAATACAGCTGTGGTTTATTTCTTCTGGTGGCTGCTGTCTCTCGTTTCCTCCGTCTCCACTCAGACGAAGAATTATAGTTCCCGTTTCTGTTTTCCGAGTCATTTGACTGTGTCGCACATCTTCGGTCCCAGACTGGTGAGATAAGCCAGCAGGTGACGAGGTATCGGTTCCCTAAAATTAGTTTATGGCGGATCCAAAGTAGAGACTAGCGGCACATTTACAGAATAATTCTGGGGGTTTTTTTTCACAACTTGGGTCTTAATTTTGTAGTTTTATCGTCGTGCATATTGTTTTTCTTCTTCTTTTTTTAGGAGGGGGGGGTGATTTTTCTCCCCCCCCCCTTTTTTCTCCCCAATTGTATCCGGCCAATTACCCCACTCTTCCGAGCTGTTCTGGTCGCTGCTCCACCCCCTCTGCCAATCCCGGGAAGGCTGCAGACTACCACGTCTCCTCCGATACATGTGGAGTCGCTGGCCGCTTCTTTTCACCTGACAGTGAGGAGTTTCACCAGGGGGACGTAGCCTGTGGGAGGATCACGCTATCCCCCCCCCAGTTCCCCCTCCCCCGTGAATAGGCGCCCCGATCAGCCAGAGGAGGCGCTAGTGCAGCAAACAGGACACACACCCACATCCGGGTTTCCACCCGCAGACACGGCCAATTGTGTCTGTAGGGACACCCGACCAAGCCGGAGGTAACACGGGGATTCGAACCGCCGATCCCCATGTTGGTAGGCAACGGAATAGACCGCCACGCCACCCGGACGCCTGTGCATATTGTTTTTGATATAATTTTATTCACAGGCTTCGTTGTCGAGATTTTTGATATGGGACCAGTGCTGGACACGGCTTTATAACGGCATTTTATGTGGCAACGGAACTTGAGCATCGGACAACATTTATGAAAATAACCCAACCCAAGTTGTGAAAAAACAGTTATCCTTTAATATGTCAAATATGCTGCTCTCCAAGACGGGGTCATACATTTTCCTGTTGCATCATTTTGTTGAAGATTCACTGTGTTGTGGGACGGGCGTTGCAGGTTTTGGATTTGTTTTGCTCGTGTGTGTAGTATGCTTGCGTTAACTAAACTGATTGATCATTGATCCCTCTATTTTTCACAAGCTCGCTCTATTTTTTGTGTGTGATTAAAATTGCAGTAGAAGGTTTCATGGTTAATACTCATCCCAAGATGTTATACTCATTCTTAGGTCATTCAATCAAACTGTCTCGATGCGTGCTCAATAATCCAGATGAGCAAATCAAAGAAGGTCAAATCAGTTTATCTGGATACAACGTTTACTGACGGATACGTTTCATCACGAAACGTATCCGTCAATAATCGATGTGTCCAGATGAACTGATTCAACCTTCTTTGATCTTTCAAACTGTTGTCCTTTAATGCCCGGCTCAAACTTACAAGAATTTGGGCCGATTTCGACCCGATTGCGTTGCTGCCGACCATCGTTCAGTGTCGGGCCTGAACGACAAATGCTCTTGTCCATCCATCCATCCATCCATTATCTTAACCACTTATCCTGCTCCCAGGGTCACGGGGATGCTGGAGCCTATCCCAGCAGTCATTGGGCGGCAGGCAGGGAGACACCCTGGACAGGCCGCCACGCCATCACAGGCAAATGCTCTTGTAGTGGGACATAATCCAAGACCGGCGTCAGACGCCTCGCAACCCCGACTCGACAAGTCTACCATGTCAGATTTATTTTTTATTTTTTTGTATTTTCCATCTAGTTTGACACCCCCTTCAGCACAAGACTGCTGGCGTCACACGTAGCGCTTCTTCCACGATTGACACTTCTTGACCCGGCTCGCCGGCGACCTATGAACTCGCGTACGGTCGTGATGACAGCGGACGACGTGACGACGGGAGCGTACGATGATGGGTCGGGATCATACTTGTAGTGTGGCCAGTCTGGCGGCCAAGACAGGACACGAATTCATAGCAGTAGTCTGACAGGGTGCCATCGTGAAAGACAAAAAAACACCGTGTAGTCTGATCCGGGCCCAAGTCATGTTGTTTTAAGTCATCTAAGTCAATGTTGTTGTTCAAGTGTCTCATGCTAACCATTCTGCACGCATGTTATTATTCAGGGACTGAGGTTAGCTACTAATAAGTCGTTATTGTACAACAAGTAAAATCAATCACCTGCGGGTCCCTGTACTTGTATTGATATGCAACACCTGACTCCTGGTTTAAAGGGCTGTATAGTCTACCACCATGAACACAGAGCTAGATGGTAGACGATACTGAGCGCGGCTCCCGGGCTTCGGTCGTACCCCGGCCTGGCCGGCATGTGGGCACGTCTTAATGCCGGCATTGAAAGCGTCAGGCAACCCTACACATTGTGTGCGGCTCGGCTCAGACAGTCCCTCGCATTGTGCCGTGCAAGCGAGCCGCTCACACATCTATATGTTGCTCATAGCATCTGTTTCACTCTGAGATATGATACCTCAGGAAAAGACAGTTTCCATGGCAACGGCCTTACTCCCTCCCCCATCCCCCCCCCCCAGCTGCCATTAGAGGATGTGGAATGTGTCTGATTTTTGCTGACTCATTGAGAAAAGGCTTCATGACAAACACATGCACGCGGATGTCTAGCAGCACTGTTTTAATGCGGGCCGTACTCTTCTCGAAACTTGTTTGGGACGACTCTTCCTGGTTTGTGGCTGAACATGTGACCGTTCTCTCATCACTTCTGTAAACTGTGCTTCGGAGTCAAGTTTTGACGAAGGACCACTGGCTTGTCGCTTTAAAATATTAGGGGCCATTTGCAAGCCAGGGGCCAGAATTACTGATGAATTTGATCGATAAGGTTGTTTTTTTTTGTTTTGTTTTTTTCTCAGCCCAGCTGATTATTTGTCCTTTACGTCACTCTTCTAATTTTTGTTCTTCTGCTGAGGTCTATGTCAGTAATTATCACGTTCAACCTTCACTTCTGAATTGACTAATTTTTTCAGATTAATATTGTTGTTGTTGTTGTTGTCTTTAGGTCAGCGTCTGTATGGTTAGTGGCCTAGATATTAAGATTAGTGAACATGACATCAAAATAGTAAATACAGGGGCATCCTGGTGGCATGGCGGTCTATTCTGTTGCCTACCAACACGGGCCCATGTTACCTCCGGCTTGGTTGGGCATCCCTACAGACATAGTTGGCCGTTTCTGCAGGTGTACTTCTGTCTTTGTGAGGACCCCCAACCCTTAACCCTATTGACTACATTCATACCCTTGCTTTTAACCCTAACCTTAACCATCAGAACGAAATGCCTAACCTTAACCCTTACCCTGATTCTAACCTTAATCCTAAACCCAAATCCAAACCCTAAAACAGACCCTTAAAAAGTGAGAACCAGCCAGAAAGTTCTCCCTTTGCAAAAATGTCCTCACTCTGATGGTTAAAAAGTCAAACTGCGGTGGCGTCCGGGTAGCGTAGTGGTCTATTCTGTTGCCTACTAACACAGGGATCACCAGTTCGAATCCCCGTGTGACCTCCGGCTTGGTCAGGCGTCCCTACAGACACAATTGGCCGTGTCTGCGGGTGGGAAGCCGGGATGTGGGTATGTGTCCTGGTCGCTGCACTAGCACCTCCTCTGGTCAGTTGGGGTGCCTGTTCAAGGGGGAGGGGGGGAACTGGGGGGAATAGCGTGATCCTCCCCCGCGCTACATCCCCCTGGCGAAACTCCTCACTGTCAGGTTAAAAGAAGCGGCTGGCGACTCCACATGTATCTGAGGAGACGTGGTAGTCTGCAGCCCTCCCCGGATGGCAGAGGGGGTGGAGCAGTGACCGGGACGGCTCAGGAGAGTGGGGAAGTTGGCCGGATACAATTGGGGAGAAAAGGGGGTCCAAAAAAAAAGGTAAATACAGACAAAAAATGTGTATAGTAACATTTAGTCACATCCTTCCTGTGTCTGGCTGTCCTGTAGTATAATCCCCCCCCCCATTGCTTCTGTTAACCTATTTTTTGTAGGAATTCTGTCGCGGTGTAATTCTATGAAGAAATCTGCCATTGAACTGTATTTACTCATTGGCTAGGTGGCTAACGCTAGCAGAACTCAGGCAGACCTGTGAGGGTGGTTGGAGAACCAGTCATTGAATAACAACTGTTCTCTTGGCTGAACCACATGTCATGTAACAGTTTCATAGAGGCACGCAAACTGCTTCTTTTTTTCTTCTCTTTTTTTTTTTTTAAATCAAAATCACAACAAACATGTCTTCCAAATGATTTATGGTGCCGATCTCGCTTTGACTGGAGCGCGACCCTGCACGGCAAGAGATTATCTTTGTTTGTGTTCTTATCTTGTATCCACTTTCATCACTGCTCCTCTGATTTCTATGTAGCCGAACCGTCTCACTGCATGGACACATAATGTTGTCAGTTTCACTGGCTGCTTGTGACTTCTTTCAAGATAAAGGATAATCACCAAGTTAAATCTTAAAACAGGAAACTTGTTCAGGAAATGTCCAAAACCAAGTAACGTATTCCTGAAGAAGAGTTTACTGAAACCAGTATAATCCTCCTGCCAGTGCAGTGAGAAAATTTAAATTGATTACTTGCTCACGTGGGATATAAAATCACCAAGCTTGTCATTTTTTGCAGCGTGTCACATGAAATCCATCCCCTGTTCATCACTTCCTGGTCAAATAATCTCAACATTTTTAATTTCTCATTATTGGCTGGTATTTGAAAAAGCTACAGACCATTAAGCCAAATATATACCCCCCCCCCCTTTTCTCCCCAATTGTACTCTTCCAATTACCCCACTCTTCCGAGCCGTCCCGGTCGCTGCTCCACCCCCTCTACCGATCCGGGGAGGGCTGCCGACTACCACATGCCTCCTCCGATACATGTGGAATCGCCAGCCGCTTCTTGTCACCTGACGGCGAGGAGTTTCACCAGGGGGACGTAGCGCATGGGAGGATCACACTATTCCCCCCCCGAGCAGGCGCCCCGACTGACCAGAGGAGGCACTAATGCAGCAACCAGGACACATACCCACACCCGGCTTCCCACCCTCAGACACGGCCAATTGTGTTTGTAGGGACACCCAACCAAGCCGGAGGTAACACGGGGATTCGAACAGGCAATTCCCATGTTGGTAGGCAATGGACTAGACTGCTACGCTACCCGGACGCCCTTGGTTGCAATATTTTATCAGATTCAGCACATCACTCTGCAGTCATTTTCACAGCGTATTTCAGATGAACCTGTGTGTTTGAACGTGTGTGTGTGTGTGTGTGAGTGTGTGCACGTGCATGTTCAGGCTTGGTTACCCCCAGAGAGCTGGTTCCACAGGGATAGCCTGCAGATAGACATGATTCACATGGATAATTGAGAGCACTGCGCTACAACTCGACTCTTACCGCCTATACAACCCAAAAAAAAAAAAAAACAGAACCCTTTTGTCCTTGTATGAGAGCCCTTAATGGCTCTTTGTTCAAAATGCTTTCACATAGAAGCCTTTTCATAATTACTTGAAACCAAGTATGGTTGGATGTGAAGCCTTGGTGTAGAGCCCCTTCAGAAGTCAGCAGGGTTGCTGTGTACTGGTTTCATTCATGCATGATTTCAAGCAATTCATTTCAAATATTTACAGTTGAAACTAAGTAGAATTTGATATGTCTAATGCAGATTAAAAGTGTGGACATGGTTGCATATTTGTGTACACAAATACACTCATGCGTGCACACACTATGAGAAATCACATTACACGTTAAGGTAAACGATGCCATTAGACGCAGTTCTATATATTAGACCAGCAGGTTGGGTTACACAGGGTATTAAAAAGCACTGTAGCGAATTCAGGGGGCAGTCGGGAACCGCCGCAGCCGGGACGCGAACCCAGGTCTCCCGCATCACATGCGAATACGTTAATCGGTCGACTACTGGTTAACGTAGTTGCAGTGGAGACGTGAACCGGGGTTGCCCACACCACCGGCGACTGCGCTAACCAGTCAACTAAAGGGTCCGACCCAGGTTTGCGTCTCAGGCTCCTGCGGATTCCCGGCTACCTGCTGAATTCGCTACATTGGTGTCAGAAGTGGGGTGGCGAGACCGTGAGGCCATTGGAAGCGCCTTCACCCAGAGGCGTGAGGGAGCTGGTATGCTAAAGCACAGGGACGCGCTTCCTGAAGGACAGGGGTAGTGTAACGACCACAAATGACTAGACTCGCTAGCCAGTTGGCTAACAGGTCGGACCCTTTAGTCGACTGGTTAACGTAGTCGCCTGTATTGTGGGAGACCCGGGTTCGTGTCCCGGCTGCGGCGGTTCCCGGCTGCCCCCTGAATCCGCTACAGTACCTTTGTACCAACATTTTAAGATACTAGCACTGTGCAAAATGTCATTACTTTATGAAAATGATTGTAATTCATTAGAAAATAGAGCAGTATACCCTAAAAAAAAAATTTTTTCTAAATAGCATGCCCAGTGGCCTGTGTAACTGTGAACAAGAGAGCTCAGATGTTATCGAGGTACGACGGCGGCGGTAGATAACGCTATCTGTGCCCAACGCGTCGGGAAGGAGGGCACTCAGAGTGAGACATGGCAGCACTTCACCTACACGGGCAATCACAAGAGAGAGCCTGACGATATTACAACGCTCATTTATGTACAAAAGATCTTTCAAAATTTGTCTCGCCAGTGGAGGCAGCACATCGAATCTAGCGAACCATCCCTTTGACAACCCCCTCGATGAGGAATTCGACGCGCGACAGGTGTGAGAACAATGTAAAGTCACCTGATGTGTGAATTAAGCTATTTCGATGGTTTAAAGCTGCAATCCATAACATTCTTTCATTAATAAATCTTTATTTTATCCAACTGGACCGTGGAGTCAGGTTGCGTAATACTCCCAGTCATCTTGACCATGTTTGGAGACGCTCTCCAGTCTCTGTATACCGCTGCTGAAATCTTTTGAGTGGGTAGGGCGAACAGTGGTGCAGCGGCGAACATGTAGGTATTGGAAACGACTGCAGCAGGAAAACCGACTGAAATGTGATGCCGATGTGGTGATGCCTCTGTCAGACAGACAGCCAGTATAACTGGAGAACAATGTGGTGTTGTGGTTTGATGAAGTTCAGGCCGCCTCTGCTAGCTTTGGTACGGGGATAGCATTTTTACAAGGGTTCGGACTATTTACTGGTGAGCATGATGGCACACAAAATGAGGAGGGGGGTGGTGTTGGGTGAAATTATGGCAAATCAGTTTTTAATTTCTGCTGAAATTATACCCCGTCCCCATCCTCCCTCTGTTTTAGGCCCTGGTTTGTTTTTACCGGCTACTTAATTTAGACCAAAATGTTGTGAATCTTTGTTTGGAAAATGTGCCAGATATCTGAAGCTTGAAAGACATGTATTGGGGACAGCCCTAAGAACTATAAAATGATCAGACATACTAAATTGACTTGAATGAAGAGGTTAATTAGTGAAATGTTAGACTTGAGTAAAAAGCTTGAATGTTCAAATGTTGAATAACAGACAGTAAATGCTCGATAAAGGTGTCTGTGAATGTTCTCATTCATCCAGGTCATGGTTATCCAAAGGAGTTGAATCAAGTGCAACTTGACTTGGTATATATCCGTTTCGCCTCTCATCCTTTCTGACTAGACCAAGCCTGTCTAGTCAGAAAGGCACGAACTGATGAAGCCTCTTGGATGAGAGGCGAAACGTCTTCACGGATATATACCAAGTCCAGTTGCACTTGACTCGATAAAGGTGTAAAATGCTTAGCAAGATGGCTGGGTCTTGAGTAACTTCATTTTGTGCGTGTCTGAAATTTTGTTTATAAATGTTTTTTCAGTGGCGGTGCAGTGGCACAGTGGTACACACGGTCACCTCACAGCAAGAAGGTCCTGGGTTCGAGCCCCGGGGTAGTCCAACCTTGGGGGTCGTCCTCTGTGTGGAGTATGCACGTTCTCCCTGTGTCTGCGTGGGTTTCCTCCGGGGGCTCCAGTTTCCTCCCACAGTCCAAAGACATGTAGGTCAGGTGAATTGGCCATACTAAATTGCCCCTAGGTATGAATGTGTGTGTATGTCCGCTCTGTGTGATGGCCTGGCGGCCTGTCCAGAGTGTCTCCCCGCCTGCCACCCAGTGACTGCTGGAATAGGCTCCAGCATCCCCGTGACCCTAAGAGCAGGAGAAGCGGTTCAGATAATGGATGGATGGATGGATGAAGGTCCCAAAGCTTGTAGGTCTAAGTAAGGTTTGAGTGTTTTTTTAACCTTTTCTCTGCCTTCTGGCTTAAATACCCCAAAATCACAAACGTTTTCAGCTCCTCTCCAACCCAGCCTGAGATCATGAGCCCAACAAGTCTCACTTTTGACTTGCATTTGACTGGCCTGGGAGGCTAGTCGGTATTCCACAGTTCAAATAGATGAGAAAGTTAGGTTCTTTATTTATTTCACAGTCGTCATTCTTGCAGATTAGTTGATCTTATCCGGTGTGACTGACAATGAGTGCAACAGCAGAAGATGAACTTCCTAGATCACCAATATTACAGTTGCCGAACAGCCCCAGTATGGGACAGGGTATGTCCCATCCATCCATCCATCCATCCATTGCCCGAGCTGCTTATCTTAAATAGGGTCATGGGATGCTGGAGCCTACCCCAACAGTCATTGGGCGGAAGGCGGGGAAACACCCTGGACAGGCCGCCAGTCCATCGCAGGGCCGACACATTCACACCTAGGAACAATTAAGTAAGTCCGATACTACTGTCCCCCTGGACTACTACTGCTGTCTACTGGGTACTGTCCCATACCCTCATATGTCCCTTATAACCCATAACTTTGTAGTTCTTCTTACATAATAATTTAGGCCTCTATGCCTTACCATGATAGATATATAAGAAAAAATAAGAAAACCTCTTTATTTTTGTCATTGTACAGTTTACAAGGAAATGTGTTCTGTGCATTAATTCATCCTGTTGTATAGGAGTTGTGGGCAGGTGCAGCGCCCGGGGACCAACTCCAGTTCGTCTTTCCATTGCCTTGCTCAGGGGCACAGACAGCAGTATTAACTCTAACATGCATGTCTTTTTGATGGCGGGAGGAAACTCAAGCAGGCACGGGGAGAACATGCAAACTCCACACAGAAAGGACCTGGGACGGCCTGGGGGTTCGAACCCAGGACCTTCTTGCTGTAAGGCAACAGTGCTAACCGCTGGGCCACCGTGCCGCCCGCCGTGATGAAAGTCACTAGTATACTATATGTTTGCCTGAATAATGAGCATCCACCCAAAATCTAGTTGGAAAAAGTCTGCAATGAATGGACAGAGTGAAGCAGAGCTTTAGAGCGAGGGGGAGGCTGAAGGATCAGACCCCCGCTGCAGCAGGTCTGTACTCTGTCAGAGCTTTTGACAGAGTGAGCTGTCAGCTCCAGGTTCACCCTGACCCGGGTACAGCACTTTCTTCTGGGCCTACACATACACAGCCATCCATCTTGACCTTTATCTACCACTAGGCTGGTTCACGGACAAAGCATATGGATGTGCCTGCGTTTCTGAGTTTGTCTTGTGTGTTTTGATGTGTACGTGCATGTGTGTGTGTGTGTGTGTGTGTGTGTGTGAGTGAGAGAGAGCGAGAGAGATAGTGAGAGAGAGAGAGAGAGAGAGAGAGAGAGAGAGAGAGAGAGAGAGAGAGAGGAGTTTTTAAGTGGAGTTGTTTTAGCCCGGTCACACTTATAGCGATATCTGCACTCGCTGCCAGCCAATGGACTGCAGAACAACGGGCCCATTGTGTGTCTGAGTGTGTGTGCGCGTGGGTGTATATGTTAAGCCCCTGGAAATTGCTTTTCTGTGAGCTGCAAATGTCAGGCTCACTGCGGTTGTGTATCTATGGCTATGTGTGTGTGCGCATGTGCAAATAGGTTAGTGTGTCTGCCCGTGCGTGTGTGTGTTTGTGTTTGTGTGCGTACGTTTTGGATGTGCTGCAGGGTTATTTGCCAGCGGCTAGGATGTGGGTCATTGGCCTTGGACCTGGTGGGAAGTAGACTGGAGGACAGGCCGCAGGAGAGCACTGCCTCTGTACCTCTGGCCCAAAAGAAGAATGTCGCACAACAATGCCGAATGAAGCAGGAGCCAAGTAACATTACAGCGGTCATATTTGGCCTCAGATAACCCCGGGCTGCGGTGGCAGTTATACAAAACCCGACATAAAGACCTTCGTCTCTACCTTTCCACACCTTTTCTCTGGTTTAGCTCACACTTGTGTTCGAAAGTATTCAACCCTGTTCGTGTTTGACACTAAGAGCTGCACCAGTTATGGATAATCCTACGTATGTGTCACCACCGGAAATTAAGACCTGCGTAGTTTTTGAGAGACATCGGCGTTGAAAGGAAAGGTGGTCAGGTGACTCAGACTCGCACCGGATTTCCCCCTTAAAGGTGCACACCGATGTTTTCTTACTCACGGTAAAAGCTTTATGGAGGTGGTGCAGTGTGGTCAGGGACGAGTGGGTGTGGTGTTCGGGTTTTTCTGACCTCAGGCAATGCGCTGGGAGCGCTCTAGATGAAATGTTAATACAGTGTATAGGCGATATGCGTATGTGAAGGCGTGCACATGGAGTGTGTGAGCGTCGTTAGGTTAGTGAGTGGGTGGTAATGAGTGCAACAGCATGTGCTCATGCATATGCATGACTGTGTTCGTGCACGTGTGTGTTTGGAGTTCTCCTAAGTAATTGATTGTTAACTGTGCATTTCACAGCAGCCAAAAGGCTGTTGAGTTTAGGGTTATTTGTGTTTAATAGGGCACCGTCGGGCAAATTGTTTGAACTGACCCGGCAGTGGTAAATGGTGCATATAGAATGTAAGCAGACGACACCTTGATGTATTGATAAGGGGGCTTCAGTATTCCTCTGGTGGTGGATAATATGTCCCTTGGTATGTATATATCACCGCACTACAGATCACATTTACACCCTACACACCCTAATTAGCCCTGTGATGGTCTGGCGGCCTGTCCAGGGTGTCTTTCCGCCTGCCGCCCAATGACTGCTGGGATAGGCCCCAGCATCCCCGCAACCCTGAGAGCAGGATAAGTGGTCTGGTTAATGGATGGATGGATTTACACTACCGTTCAAAAGTTTGGGATCACCCAAACAATTTTGTGTTTTCCATGAAAAGTCACACTTATTCACCACCATATGTTGTGAAATGAATAGAAAATAGAGTCAAGACATTGACAAGGTTAGAAATAATGATTTGTATTTGAAATAAGATTTTTTTACATCAAACTTTGCTTTCGTCAAAGAATCCTCCATTTGCAGCAATTACAGCATTGCAGACCTTTGGCATTCTAGCTGTTAATTTGTTGAGGTAATCTGGAGAAATTGCACCCCACGCTTCCAGAAGCAGCTCCCACAAGTTGGATTGGTTGGATGGGCACTTCTTTGAGCAGATTGAGTTTCTGGAGCATCACATTTGTGGGGTCAATTAAACGCTCAAAATGGCCAGAAAAAGAGAACTTACATCTGAAACTCGACAGTCTATTCTTGTTCTTAGAAATGAAGGCTATTCCATGCGAGAAATTGCTAAGAAATTGAAGATTTCCTACACCGGTGTGTACTACTCCCTTCAGAGGACAGCACAAACAGGCTCTAACAGGTACTATTTAATGAAGATGCCAGTTGGGGACCTGTGAGGCGTCTGTTTCTCAAACTAGAGACTCTAATGTACTTATCTTCTTGCTCAGTTGTGCAACGCGGCCTCCCACTTCTTTTTCTACTCTGGTTAGAGCCTGTTTGTGCTGTCCTCTGAAGGGAGTAGTACACACCGGTGTAGGAAATCTTCAATTTCTTAGCAATTTCTCGCATGGAATAGCCTTCATTTCTAAGAACAAGAATAGACTGTCGAGTTTCAGATGTAAGTTCTCTTTTTCTGGCCATTTTGAGCGTTTAATTGACCCCACAAATGTGATGCTCCAGAAACTCAATCTGCTCAAAGAAGTGCCCATCCAACCAATCCAACTTGTGGGAGCTGCTTCTGGAAGCGTGGGGTGCAATTTCTCCAGATTACCTCAACAAATTAACAGCTAGAATGCCAAAGGTCTGCAATGCTGTAATTGCTGCAAATGGAGGATTCTTTGACGAAAGCAAAGTTTGATGTAAAAAAAATCTTATTTCAAATACAAATCATTATTTCTAACCTTGTCAATGTCTTGACTCTATTTTCTATTCATTTCACAACATATGGTGGTGAATAAGTGTGACTTTTCATGGAAAACACAAAATTGTTTGGGTGATCCCAAACTTTTGAACGGTAGTGTATATATATATATATAAATTCATTAACGGACAGTACGAGTCTGTTCCATGCAATAAGCAACCATCAGCTGTCAGTAGAGCTAAGCGGCATAGAACATAACATATTAACTGTCTCGCCGTGCACATCACGTGGACAGCGTCCCGTGGGGAAGGGGGAGGTGCCTACATCCAAATACATGTGATAGCGAACCGTCCAGGGGGAGGGGGAGGTTGCATACAAAGTTAATGGCATTTGTCTATTGTCATGATTTATTTATAATTACAAAATAGTTGCTTATATCTGTGTCTGCAACTGCTGGCCAGTTCATTCTTGTTATTCCATGTGGACATTTCTGGTTTGCGAATGATAAAATATGTTTCAGTTGGACACAGATTGGACATTTTACTACCGGTTGAATATGCTTTGTTTTTGAATGTTCCCTCTGTGAGGCCGACGTATGTCTCTGTTTGGCCGTTGTCATTTCTCGTCACCGTAGCTTGGTAGATAACTCCTTTCGTCTGGCATTTTCTTCCAAGGGGGCATGAGATGTTCGCATGGAATTATATATAATATATATATAATACTATATATATGTTACAATGTTACTGTGGTAGCATAGTTCAATAGCTCCTTAAGTGGTTTTCCCAATACCATTCCTCTGTATGCGGAATACCACCAGAGCCATTATTGAAAACAGTCATCATCTTTTATCTTTGAAGTCGAGGAAATTTGTCTTGTGTTGACCATATCTAGCTCTGTGACATCTGGTATTTATCTAACATGTGCATATGACATTGTGGGTTAGCAGATAATTTGTTGTTGTTGTCATGATCCGTGCTTTTGTGTCACAGTGACTGAAAAGGTTAAACTATCGTGATTTTAGGAGAGACTTTTTAACATTAATGCATCGTTATTGTGCCTTTTAGAATCTTTCTCTTGTTGCAACTTCCTGTCACATGAGTATCACAGTTCATTATTGTGTAAAATTGCTTATGAATGCCTCTTTCCCGCCCTGTGGTGGCCTGGCGGCGTGTCCAGGGTGTTTCCCCGCCTGCCGCCGAATGACTGCTGGGATGGGCTCCAGCATCCCGCCATCCCAACTGGGGTAACGTGTTTTCAGTCTGTGAGCGCCTGTCAGCAGCATTAAATATTGGTTCCAAATGGTATTTGGTTGATTTCTGTCTGAATACATATACTTCCTGGGTGAGGGGCACCAGCCAAATGATACCTTATGTAACCCCTCAAACGTTTGGTGAGCAGGTGACCTGATTGGTTTCTTCAGATTTTCCATGCACCCCAGACACTCCCACTTTTATTGGCAGCAAATTGGTATTGTTTTAATGTTTGTTGAGCTGATGTGAGTGGACAATTCTCGTGGCTGTCAATCATGTTCACACCCACCACCACGCCTCGTCTCGACTGCCAATCGTCCACCGTCTACGAACCCTGATTAACTCTATAGGCTACAATTGCCCTTCTTAGTAACTCTGTGACTGGGTGGACATTAAAGCAGCTGTCAGGTGTGCTGCACCAAGGTAAATTGCCCCCCCCCCCCAAAAAAAATTTTTTTTTAGCACCAGCCACCACTGATCATGATATGAGACTAGATATCCTCTGGTATTTTAGATATTGTGATATTGTGCCATGGGTAACTGTTGTCATTTGCTGGTTTTAAAGGCTGCATTACAGTAAAGTGATGTAATTTTCTTAACTTACCAGACTGTTCTCGCTGTTCTATAATTTGCTTTCACCCACTTAGTTATTATATAGACATTACTGATGATTATTTATCAAAAATCTGATTGTGCACATGTTTTGTGGAAGCACCAATAGTCATCCCTACAATATCGATATCGAGGTATTTGGCCCAAAATTAACGTGATGTTTGATTTTGTCCGTATCGCCCAGCCTTGCCTTTTACTACACCAGACCATAATGCAGTCATCAACGTGAAGCAAAACTAAAGCTTTCGTAACCTGTTTCCAAGTACTACTTGTGAGCTAACATTTTCCCCTGTTAGCTTCCATCTTGTGTACCTATATTTGCTCATGAAAGTTGTCCATCCGGATTATGTCATGGTATACACCCTCACGGGCTCAGCAGATGAATGGAAGGAGCTGGCCCCGGGCTTGCTCATTATGTCATCCAGCGTTTTCCCATACTTTTCCCCCCATTGCTCTTGATTTCAGAAATTTTAATTTTTGTTGTACGCCGTCTTCTTCTTCCTATTAAACTCGGCGACCTGATTCCTCCATAAACAATAAGCGCTCCAATACATTTGGCTGCCTGACTAACCTGCAGCCCTTTTTCAGCTTATCTCGTTCATCCATGCAGGTTTTCAATTCGTCGTCAAGCCAAAGCGCTCTTTAATATCTAGCAGTTAATGTTCCAACCAGGCCATGTTTATCAGCAGTAGACAGAAACAGAACGCATTAAACGTTTGTAAGGCAGCCTCAACATTGTCCTGTGAGGCGACTTTTACCCACTTCAGCTCTCCAATATCGTCAACATATCCTTTTCACAGGAAGCCTGCGTTGCCCGTCTTTCAAGCATGAAAATGATACGAAGTCAAGAAACCTCACAATATTTTCATGTCTCCATGCAAACGCACATTTATGCCTACTGTGCAGATTTTTTTTGATCCCCCCCCTCCCCCCTTTTTATCTCTAATTGTATCTGGCCAATTGCCCCACTCTTCCAAGCCATCCCAGTCGCTGCTCCACCCCCTCTGCCGATCCAGGGAAGGCTGCAGACTACCACATTCCTCCTCCGATACATGTGGAGTCGCCAGCCGCTTCTTTTTACCTGACAGTAAGGAGTTTTGCCAGGGGGACGTAGCATGTTGGAGGATCACGCTATTCCCCCCAGTCCCCCCTCCCCCTCCGAACAGGCGCCCCGACTGACCAGAGGAGGCGCTAGTGCAGCGGCCAGGACACATACGTACCCACATCCGGCTTCCCACCAGCAGACACAGCCAATTGTGTCTTTAGGGACGCCCCACCAAGCCGGCGGTAACATGGGGATTCGAACCACCATCTCCATGTTGGTAGGCAACAGAATAGACCACAGTAAATGGGCGACCGGGTGGTGTGGTGCAGATTTAATGATGTATTAGTTGTTTTTTTTTGTATTTTTTACACCTCTCACATTGATTTTATATAGACGGTTATCAAGAATGACATTTTGGAATCCTTGAGCTCAATAGCTCCTTGAATTTATATTGGCAATCATAAATTCTAGATAAGAATCATATAGTGTCGTTTAATAATGCATTAAAGACAAGTTTTAATCTAGATGTCTTTCGCCATCTAAATCAAATCTAGATTTAATTGGATTATAATTTGAAAGTGAAACTAGAAAGTGAAGGTTTCGTGGGTGTCTACATCTCAACCTAAATAGCCTCTATTTAAATAAAAACAATTAAAATTATTCTAGCACAGTATATGGACCTTTGTTGTGTATCTTAGACAGTTAAACAGGGCTTTTCACAAGGATATGGAGTAGCCAGCCAGTGGGAAAAAGTAGCCAGCTAGGGGGTCCGGGGTCATGCCCCCCAAAAGTTTTGGCCGTAAAAGCCCAAATGTGGTGGCCTCTGGCACGTTCTAAGGCCACTATTCCATCATATAAACTGATCTTAATTATTGCATATTTTAATGAGTTTGCCTACCTGATTATAAGCATGGAGAATTAGGCTTCTTGTGTGTTTTAGCCCGCACAGTCAGTAAATATATGAATATTTAAAACCCCGCCTATTCCTGACTGATCAGAATTTTTGTAATTAAGAATTATTAAACCTTATTTATTATTTATTATTTATTTATTGACACCTTCACTGCAATCAAGCCACAATGATGGTTATTTTCTCCTGCTTGGAAAAATTACTTTCAGTGGACTATTTAATACTTAGTGTGCAGTCGTCAAGTTGCTGCCACTGGTGTTTTCTGAAGTAGCCCGAGGATGTCCCCTGTCTGTGTAATGAATGCACTTCTTAATGTGTTTTGTCATCAAATATTTTGCTAATATTTGTCAAACACTGAAGACGACTTTCCGCTCTCTACTCAGCAAGACACAACCTCTCAGCTGAGTGTGTGCGCGCGCACACACACACACACAGCCGTGAACTTTGTCTTGCAACATGTCCCCACCCCTTTTTTGGGGAAAAGAAATGACACTTGCCATAAACTTTAATGTAAAATAGCAGTACAAAACTAATAGAAAATCACCAGAATTAAATTAGTTTATAAATGACCCAAAGACACTTTGTCAAGTAAATGTGTGTCCACTCTGCCTGTCATAGAATGTGCGAGATACATTGAAAAGATTAAATTGATCCATCTTCAGTCATGTCCCGTAGTCTCCCAGAATCAAGCTGGTGCAGTAACCCCACTTCAATGGCCAGAGTGTCCTACCCGGACATCTATTTTTACCTTATTGAGTCTCCAGATAAGCAAATTACCAGTGAAATATTTTACTTTTCAGTCCTGCTCTACAAATAGTATGCTAGTTAGCAATAGCGCTGTGCTCTGACAATGTTATAGCTACATTATAGCCTATACTTTAGCCCGGTCAGTCTAGCCTGAGCACCAGCCAGTAATTGTTAGTAGCCTACAAAGACCCCAGGCCCACCTACAACCTATTCTTTATATAGCGTAGGTTAGAGGAGGCTATGAATTTTTATACAATTATTAGCTACCTTGATTCTGCAAAGCGGCTGAGAGCTCACAGGCTCGCAGCCACTGTCCAGCCCTTGCAATATGTGCTGTGGCTGACAAGCATCTGTGCTACTAACATTAGGCTACAGCTGTTAATATTAAGTTCATGAAAGTAAAAATAGTTTCTCTTTGTGCCCCTAAAATAAGCTAAGCTAAACTTACAGGGTCAAGTAACACAGGTGTCCCGTTTCACACACTTGTAAATGAGCGGCCCAGTGGCCAACACAGAGTCTACCTTAGTGGCCAGAAGACTTCTCATTAGTGCACTTGCGCTCTTGTCAATAATTCCATCCCAACTGTGTCCAAAGCCATTAGAATGTCCCTTTTTATTTTCATCAATGCCCGCTTTCTCTTTTTGATTTACGGTTTTTACCCATCCATGCCTTAGAAGTAACCCTCATTACTTCAGCTAATTCAGAATGCAGCCACTATGATTTTAACCGCCAGATGAAGAAACCTTGTATCCCTGATTTCCGCATCCCCACACTGGTTGCATTAGATGGCGTTAAGTGGAGTTTAAAATTTAATTCAGCAGTATAAGTTGAAGCAGAACGCAGTCTGGCCCCAAGCTATGTTGCAGAGCTCCTTTATCCTCCTATTAGTTTGAAAGTTGCATGGGATCCTCTGGCAGGACCCTTCTGATCAGGCTGAGCAGTAAAGGAGATTTGCCATCGGGGCCCCCAGACTGCGCAGCCCACTGTCTAAAACACAAAGGCAGGCTAATGCTGTGTTATCCTCAAATTTACAGAACAAACTTTTGTATAAAGTTATTTTTGTATCTCTAATGCTATCACAGAAAATAGTTTTGAGAGCATATTTCCCCCACTGCAATCAAAAATCAAGTTTATAAGTAAAAACAGTTACTGGCAATAAAAGTATCTGGATTGTAAACAATTTATCAGTTACCGTTTTGTTGATTCTGGTCACTGACACGAGAATTTTGCTTTTGAAGCAGGCTTCTTTTTTGTGTCACAAAAAGGTTTGATTGCGAATCAGTCCTCCTTGGTTGAGAGTCAAAAAGTTTTGCTTGCAGGTTGAACTGGACATAATGGGTGAGATCTATGCTGATGGATGAGAAAAGAGTTTCTAATGGTGGGTTTGACTTGGATCCACATCATGGATTTGCTTGTTTGCATATGACGTCACGTCAGTGTTGCTGTGGCATGAACTGTAGATGGAGGGCAGGAAATGATTTTTCTACATAGGAAGCAGCACTATCGTGAACTCTTAAAATGCCTATGTTTTGCGTCGTTGATGGTTGCTCAGATGGATCAAACTGAGAAATCATGAGGAGCTCTTTTCGAGTACCAAAAGTTGTTCGTATGGGGGGAAAATGCAATAAGTTGACCGAAAAACACCAGAAAAAGTGGCTTGCGAACCATCATCTGCGGTTGGGAGGAGCTGAGTTGGATAATACTTCTGTGTGTGCAGTGACCACTTTGAATACGTAATGCTGTTTTGTAAAGTACTACTTGGGCTATATGCAGCTTTTAGCTTATTTGTGATTGTTGTTGTGATTATAAAACGACCGGATGGACCAGTCCTTGTATAACCAAAGTGGGAGCTGTGTCCGCATTCTCGGCACAAAGTCAAACATGTTTTCGTTGGGTGTTGGACTACTCCAAGGTTGTCCCTTGTCTCCAGTTCAGTTTGTGATATTCCTGGACAGGATCTCAAGGCGCAGCCAAAGTGAGGAGTGTGTCCATTATGGGAACCTCATAATTGCATCTCTCCTGTTCGCAGATGATATGGTTTTGTTGGCTTCATCATAACACGACCTCCAGCGTGCACTCGGGCGGTTTGCAGCTGAGTGTGAAATGGCCGGGATGAGAGTTAGCACCTCCAAGTCTGAGACCATGATTCTCTACTGGAAAATGGTGGATTGCTCCCTCCAGGTTGGGGATGAGTTGTTGCCTCAAGTGAAGGAGTTCAAGTATATCGGGGCCTTGTTCACGAGTGAGGGTAGGATGGAGAGGGAGATTGACAGGGGGATTGGTGCAGCATCAGCAGTAATGTGGACGTTGTACTGGACCGTTGTGGTGAAGAGGGAGCTGAGCCGGAAGGCAAAGCTTTCAATTTACCAGTCAATCTTCGTTCCAGTCCTCACCTACGGTCATGAGCTTTGGGTATTGACTGAAAGGGTGAGATCATGGATACAAAGGGCTGAAATGAGCATCCGCCGTAGGGTGTCTGGGCTCAGCCTTAGCGATAGGTTGAGGAGCTTGGACATCCGGAGGGAGCTCGGACTAAAGCCGCTGCTCCTTCATGTTGAAAGGAGCCAGTTGAAGTGGTTCAGGCATCTGATTAGGATGCCTCTTGGCGGGGGGGGGGGGTAGACCCAGAGTAGACCCAGAGTAGACCCAGAGTAGACCCAGAACTTGCTGGAGGGACTACATGTCCAATCTGGCCTGGGAACACCTTGGGATCCCCCAGAAGGAGCTGGAGAGTGTTGCTGGGAAGAGGGACATCTGGAGTGCCCTACTTAGCTTGCTGCCACCACGAACTGACCCTGGAGAAGCAGCTGATGATGAGATGAGATGAGATGTTGTGACTATTGTAGTACAGTGCTTTTTGCACAGTGTACAGAAAGATACCTATAATTTCCTAGTTCCTTATCCCTTGGCAAAATAGATTTTGAGGTGTTTGAATATTTACCGATGCATTTATTATATTGGAGAAATATTGTTAGATGCTTCATTTTTTTCTACTTTAAAATGCTATGCTTATATCTGTCTTTTATATTGAATGTCTGACTTAGAGAAATTCCCAGTATATGTCAACTTTTTTGGCTGTCGATAAAACTAAAACTTCAAGTTTTATTCATGTGTTTGTATTGTAAGATTGACATTATTTCATGTTCGACTTGGGAATGAAGTACTTTATGAAGTCTGGTAAAGCACTCGTGCAGACCTACTCTATTGTATTGGGGAATTCCTCTTGTATTAGGGGAATATGTTTACGCGAGCGCAGCCGATCCTCATATTGCACATCGCATCATAACAGACGGAGACCTCATGCTCTGTAGGACGGCTAAGAATTCCACTCAGATTGGGAACGTTGCCGGGAACCTTGCAGTGGGCCGCTGGGAACACGCTGCCGGTGCTGCATCTGATCCTGTTAACAGGGCCGCTGTCCAGAGGAACGAGTGTATGGGAAATTTGGAACCAGAAACAGATTGCGTGTCGCCAGATGTTGCGAAGACAGCGGGTGAAAGATGGGGCGGGCTCGGGCTGAAGCTGCCTTGGGGATACAGAGAAGGGAGGTCAGTGCACGTCGGCTGTGTGCGTAGTGTGTTTGTGCGTGCGTCTGTTGTCATAACTGTCATGCCAGTTACGGTATATAGCAGCCTGCTGCTCTGTTTCCTCTGCTCTCCACTCTCTGTAAACAGGAAGTAGATCTTTCTTACCCCCCCCCCCCCCATCTCTTGCCTCCTTGCCTCTGTCCCTCTCTCTTCCTTCCCTTCCTCCTTTGCCTCCCTCTCTGAGGACATACAGTAGATTTAGAGAGTGACAGTTATGTCCCTATTTCCCGCAGCAGGTCCTTGTTACAGAAAATAAAGCAGGCTGTTTTGTGTGTGTGTGTGTGGGGGGGGGGGGCGGTTTGCAGCTGGCCTTGTCTTACCTATTTTCCCCCAGCTCTATTCCTGGCATTCCTGTTTTTCTTCTCCGGGGTTTCCCCTGGAAAAGCTGTCAGGGGATGACAAGCTATGCGTGCGGTTGCCTCTGAAGCCCTTGTGGTCGTCTGTTGTTCTTTCACCTCTACGGGCGCCCTATAAGCGTTGATGCGGCGAGAATGTGATGTCGTGTGAGACTCCCGCATGCAGTGGACATAGGGAGTTGTTGAGCAGAAGGTTCGGGGATGGATTGGGAGTGGGCGGAAGGGGAGGTGTGGTTGGCGTAGGGTTGTGAGGGGGGGCTGGCTCGGCCATGTTTGTTGTTGCCGAGAGGAAAGCTGTCGTCACATTTTGGGCTCCCTCTGTCGTGGCATATGCTGCTAACGGACACGCAACGCATACAGACAGCCTGGTTGGGACCTTGGACGCATGTGCATACACACGATACCCTATATATAGTAACCTTCCTCATTGTCTTCCTCTTTCTCCCTCTCAGCCAGTCTGAGTAAGTGGTCAGGTTTAAATCTTGGTTTTAGCCACTTTGTCGGGGTGTATTCGCACTGGGTCTCGGGGTTGTATATTTGATTTGACTGTGTTTGTTATTAGTGCTACATAATTCGGAGCTAAAGATGTTTTTGTTGGAGCGCCGTGACTCCGTTGGGCACAAGTTCAGCTTGGAAGCCTTGGGGGCCATCAAGCTGTGGCGTGCCCTGCGAGGCGTCATGGATGGCTGTGCTTGCCAACCACTTAATGTCTGTTTAGTGATCTCTGTTTGGTGAGAGAAGGTTTCCCCCGCTCACGGCTTCTCTCCCTCCCATGTCTTCTCCTTCTCTCTCTCTCTCTCCCCCCCCCTCCTCTGCTTCTTCATTCCTCCACCCTTGTCATCAGTCCTGCCCCCCTTCTCTCTCTCTCTGTCTCGCTCTCCCTTGCCCTCATCTCTCTGTGGGATTTACGACAGGATTTGCATCGGCCCAGACAGAATGGAAAAAGGCCTGCGTGGGAGAAGAGACAGCCTTTGGGGATAAGTAATAGGGAGTGTACTGTGAAGGAGAGCGGGGGGGGGGGGGTTAATGTTGACGACCCTGCCTGCTGGCCACCACACTACATTCTTCTCTGTGCAGCACCCAGCTGGCGCGAAGGCAGGGAGAGGAGGAAGAGGAGGAGAAGGAGACCTAAGAAGCAGATAAAGAGTGAGCGGGGGGGGGGGGGAGGGGGGGCTAGCTAGGAGGAGAGGACGGTGCGTTGATGACATCATAGAACAGCTGAAGGGCCTGGTACGTGTTTTTTCGCACAGCTGTGGGGAGGGCTGTAAATCACCATGATGGGCACACCTGGCACCGCGGACCTGTCGAGGTGGCGGGTGCATGAATGCACTTCACACACATGCAAAACACTCGTGGTTTTGAGACTAGTGGGCAGGTGTGTGTGTGTGTGTGTGTGTGTGTGTGTGTGTGTGTGTGGAGTCTGGCTCGCTGCTGCTGCTCTCTGGATAACATTTGTCAGTGGAGCGCTAGCCTAGCTAACGTCATAGCGCTAGCCTAGCTAGCGTCATGCTGCTCTGGCAGAGCTCGCTGCTTGGATGGGCCCCTCCATGGCTGGTTGGAAGACATTACAAATCTGTTTGGCATGCTACTGAACCTCTATATAGATCTAGCATTGTATGTTGGAACCTGACTTAGAGCTTGAGGTGTGTGTGTGCGTGTGTGTGTGTTTGTGTGTGTGTGCGTGTGTTTTGTGATCAGCCTGTGAGCATGTTTGAAGTGAGGCTGGTTGTACAAAGGTCAACATAAGCTCCAGGTTTTCTGTGCGTTCAAGGTTTAGGCATGTTAATTTTCCATTTAAATATCAATAACCTGGCGACACGGTGGCGCAGTGGTTAGCGCGTCCCCTCACAGCAAGAAGGTCGTGGGTTCGAGCCTCGGGGTCGTCCGACCTTAGGGGTTCGTCCCAGGTCATCCTCTGTGTGGAGTTTGCATGTTCTCCCCGTGTCTGCGTGGGTTTCCTCCCGGTGCTCCGGTTTTCTCCCACAGTCCAAAGACATGTAGATCAGATGATTCGGCCATACTAAATTGTCCCTGTGTGTGTGTGTGTGTGTGTGTGTGTGTGTGTGTGTGTGTGTGTGTGTGTGTGTGTGTGTGTGTGTGTGGGCCCTGTGATGGCCTTGCAGCCTGTCCAGGGTGTCTCCCCGCCTGTCGCCCAAGGACTGCTGGGATAGGCTCCAGCGTCCTCGTGACCCTGAGAGCAGGATAAGCGGTTTGGATAATGGATGGATGGATGGATGCACGGATGGATGGACGGATATCAATAACTTCACCCCTGATGTGTGACATGACCATTTTCCTCTACCTCATTCAGCCATGGTTTGGCCGAGACAGCAGTCATTGTTGGTTGGAAGACAAGCCACAGTGCCATTAATAGCCAGCAAATTCCACCCGTGTGCTGTAGAGAGCGACGTAGAATGCACTTGAATCCCGACTTCGCCTTGCAGATTCGAGTCATGTGATCACTTGTCGGACATGCATCTGATGTAGGACCGCGTTTTAAAATGGTTAACAAATTCACAATGCTTTTCCATCATGTTCACACTAAACACTGATCCGTGTCACAGCTGGAGGAAGTGGACTCTAGGTGGGATTCGAGGTGCAGTCTGAGTGCGGTGGGGAGGTGGCGGTACAAGCTGTTGATGAATGGCTCTCACACTGACCAGTGCACCTTCCCTTTAAGTTGTTGTGCAGTGCAAAAGCAAAAAGTGGCTGTGGAAGTTCGAATGTCTCAGAACAAATCTGCCCATGTCTCCCATTCTCTCTTTCTCTTTCTCTCTCTCTCTCTCTCTCTCTCTCTCTCTCTCTCTCTCTCTCTCTCTCTCTCTCTCTCTCTCTCTCTCCCTTAGATATATATATATGACTATCCCCTTCTCTTTCTTTCCCTCTTTTATTATCGCTCTGCATCTCTGTCTCTGACTATCCCCTTCTCTTTCTTTCCCTCTTTTATTATCTTATTATCGCTCTGCATCCCTCTCTCTCTCTCTCTCTCTCTCTCTCTCTCTCTCTCTCTCTCTCTCTCTCTCTCTCTCTCTCTCTCTCTCTCTCTCTCTCTCTCTCTCTCTCTCACACACACACACGCTCTGTTGGGTGAATTCTCATTAACCTTCCTCCTGCTGCAAACCAGGTCCTGTACCAGTCATGCAACAACAGCAGCATGAAATGAGCAGAAAGCTGAAGGAAGAGGGGAAGACTGTTATTCCTGGCAGCTGGAAAAGAGATAACGAGAGAGGGGGGGGGGGGAGATGGAGAATGATAGGAAGATAAAGGGATCGAGAGATGTGCATGCATGGCTGCCATTCTGCAGTGTGTGTGTGTGTGTGTGTGCGTGTGCGCGTGCCCTGTAGGTTTATTTTGTGATTGTCAAGGGAACCAGAAGAGTATTTATAGAAGCTCTCAATTGTCCTGCTTTGCAGATGGATTACATTCCTCTGAAACTTTGTGGAGCTGTGTGTGTGCATGCAGATGTGTTCAAGAAAGAGAGGTAGAGGGAGCCGCAAGGATAGATGGAGAGGTAGATGAGGAACGATGACTCACCGTAGAGAAGACAGACAGCTTGTGGTGGCCAGGAGCCATCACAAGCTGAGGCATACCTGTTCTGCAGTATTACCGTCTCCTCTCATACTGGGACGTGTGGGCTGATGGGAAAGGATTTATGTCCATAATGTTATTGTTTGACACCATATTATATGAAGTCAAATACACAAGCACACACACTCATGCGTGCGCACACACACACACACACACACAAAGGCGTACAATATAAAGTCCCAGTAGCCCAGTGTTGTCTTGGTTACAAGTAGGCCAAGGACCAACTGAAAGGACACATACACACACACACAAGGACACACACTCAGTCACGTTCACTCTCCTCTTCAGTTTCTCTGCATATTTTTCAAAAATAGTAAATTAATCCGGTAGAATTAGCGGTTCTGAGAGCACATCATTCGCCCCCCCCCCCCCCCCCGTCTCTCAGTCTCTCTCCTTCCTCCTCTCCCATCCTGCACCAAACAGCGCTGTGTGACCTCTGGGTGTCTGCTGAAGGGGACTGGGGATTTATAACGTATTATAGAAAGGGGAAGACGGCGAGGCTGGCAGTGTGGGAAAGATTTGAGATTTCGTGAATTTCCAAACCCCGGCGCTGTTCCCTCCTGTCGGCCGGTGATGGCGTGTTTCCACTCAGAACAGGAAGTGCTGGTGCAAGTGTCTGGCAACAGACCTAGTGTAACTACGACTCTGGAGTGCGTGTGCGTCGGTGCAAGGGAGGTGAGAACTGGTTTTCGGTGTGTGTCTGTGTGTGAGCGTGCATGTGTGTGCGCAGTCGGGAAGTGCGTTTGAAGTCGTTGAGTGACAGAGCCGCTCTCTTTCGCTCCCTGTTTGTCAACCTGTGTCTGTCAGGCGACACGTGACGTCCTCTTGGCAGCCGCGAGTCCCCGAGGTGCGACTCTGGGTCACAGCTCCGGGCTGGTTCTGAAAAAACACAGCCCCACAATCCACGTATCTGGAATGAGAGAGCGGCAGAGAGACAGAGAGAGAGAGAGAAAGAGAGCACACAGAGAGAGCGACAGAGAGACAACCATAGAGAGAGCGAGACAGAGAGCCCAGAGAGAGAGACCAAGAGAGAGACAGAGAGATCGAGAGAGAGACCAAGAGAGACCAAGAGAGAAACACAGAGAGAGAGAGAGCATAGAGAGACCGAGAGAGAGACATGGAGACACAGAGAGAGAGACTGAGAGACAGAGACAAAGAGAGAAAAACCGAGAGGGAGACAGCGAGACACAGAGAGAGAGAGAGAGAGAGAGAGAGAGAGAGAGAGAGAGAGAGAGAGAGAGAGAGAGAGAGAGAGAGAGGCTCCGAGTCTTTGTCCTCTACAATGTTGTGATTTTGTGTGTCCTTATGTCTTTCTGTTTAAACTTAACTTGGCTGTCACTGAGCTGGAACTTGAAGTTGAACGTTTCTCTTCCTCTTTCTCTCTCTGCTTGTTTCAGGGAGCATGTTTGAGTGACAAACAAAGCAGGAAGTGGGATCTCTGAAGCTCCAGCCCTTCTACTGGTGGAGCCCCCTGCACGTCCGGCTGGAGACCCTTTTACCTTCTTGGACAGGTACCATCCTCGGGTGATATTAATTCTGCTCGAGTCCATTTTCAGCTGTAGCGATGTTCTGTTTCAGACCTGGATTACACACGGCAGCACACTAGGAGAGGACTGATGTAAACACTAATAATAATTATCATTTAGTAGTGTTGTTAAAGGAATTATACTTTTACTTGCCCACTCCACATCGGGGCGGTGTGCTGGCTCGGCTTGGAGGTGGTAGAGATCTGGTGCCTTGTTCAGGGTCATTTGAGCAGAAACGATGCCTGCTGATACAGGGGCCTGATTCCAAGTCTGCAGGTTGAAAGGCAGCAACCCTGCCGCCCCAGTTATACTTCAGCTGCTTGCTTCAGTGTTCAGTGAGACAGGAAACTTGTCTGAACAAGTTCAGCGTGAGCCGTTATGTGCACTGCATAAATGATCATCCGAACAACTAACTCTCAGAAAACATAAACAGGGTGTCCTGGTAGCGTGGCGGTCCATTCCGTAGCCTAGCAACACGGGGATCACCGGTTCGAATCCCCATGTTGCCTCCAGCTTGGTCAGGCGTCCATCCATACATACACAGTTGGCCGTGTCTGCGGGTGGGAAGCCGGATGTGGGTATGTGTCCTGGTCGCTCCACTAGCACCTCCTTTGGTCGGTTGGGGGCGCCTGTCGGGGGGAATAGCGTGATCCTCCCACGTGCTACGTCCCCCTGGCGAAGCTCCTCACCGTCAGGTGAAAAGAAGTGGCTGGTGACTCCACATGTATCGGAGGAGGCATGTGGTAGTCTGCAGCCCTCCCCGGATCGGCGGAAGGGGGTGGAGCAGCAACCGGGGACGGCTCGGAAGAGTGGGGTAATTGGCCAAGTACATTGGGGAGAAAAGGGAGGGGGGTCCAAAAATAAATAGATAAATAAAATTGTGTCGCCACATTGGAGGATTTTTTTCCCTCTCATTTTGAGAAAATGTTGATTTTAAGGCTCATTACTGGACTTGGGTGACTTAGATTGTGAGGTGGCTCAGCGTCAAGGTGAATAAAAACCGAAAAGTCGAGTCTGTTGATGAAAAGACACTCACACACTTCGGATAAAAACATCCACCAAATGACACCACATCATATTTCACTGGAAATTATGAAAGGAAGACGGATAATAGCGCCGTTCGGGTTTACATTTCGGTGGTCAGGGACTACTTGCGTGTCCATCAGGCTGGGAAAACCCTGCAGAGATGCCAGAGCCGGCTAAATCCTTCCTGGCTGGCATGGGCGGCGGCGGTCGTAGAGGCGGTCAGGGGCTGACACGGTGGTTCGAAACACCGACACAAACCTGCCGGGTCAAGCAGCTCAGACCGCTGCTGCTTATGTAATCTGGTGTGTGTGTGTGTGTGTGTGTGTCTTTCCATTGCATGTTTTTCAACCCGCTTTGTGTGTGCTTGTTTATGTGACTGTAGGTCAGAGATATTTGGGTTTTGTTTTGTTTTTTTGTTAAAATTTACAGAAAAATTCTAATTAGCAGGGCAATTACTCCGGCGTCATTCCGGCATCGGGGGAGGGTGCTGCGGTCTGTTATTAGATTGCTCTTGTGTATGCTGTGTGCTAGTATGTGTGCGCCTGTGGTTTGCTGGTGCGGCCAGGCAACGCCTCCCTCTCCGAGCGGCCCCGGAACGGCCCCCTGTGACCGTAATGCATATTGATGTCGGCCAAAAATGCCTGAGTGATTGGAGTTGAAGTGTTTAATTCCACTTTGCATCAGCGCCAAGCTCTGCATTGGTAATCAATTTCCCCTGGGCCACTTTTCTCTCTCTCCCCCCCCCCCCCCCGCCCGCTGACATGGGCGGTTCTATCTGATTCCATCCTCTCTAGTACCTTTACCTTCCCCCTCTTGTTTCTTCCACAAAGCCAAACCTTTTACTATGGCCCCCGTCTGTCTTTCTCATCCCTCGGCCTCATTTCCTCTCTTTCTTCCGTTAGGTCTCGAGGATGGCGGGCAGCTCTGTTTCATGAGGTCGCGACCCGGAAACGGTGTAATTCCGGCCCTTTGCGTAAAGAGCCGCCGCAACCTCGGCAGCTCTACGGAGAGTGATGCAGACCCGCAGGCCGCGTTGTTCCCTTTCGCTTCCCTGATCTACGGAGAGTGATGCACACCCGCAGGCCGCGTTGTTCCCTTTCGCTTCCCTGATATTCGCCCTGCGTTATGTTCTGCCCCGGCCGGGAGCGTGAAGAGTGCCGAGAAAATCACGTCTGCGATCAGCGTCGTCATGAAAAGCTTATTAGCGCCACATGACCCGAGACAAATTATTTCAGTTAGGTCAGTATCCCTGGTCTTCTCCTTGCAGTAGCCTCAACCGGGATTTGGACTCGCCATCCTCGCTCATGATGGCATTATAAGATTACCAACGCGAGCATATAAAGTTTGGCAGGAGTCATACAGGTCTGGCGTTACTAGCACAGACTTGCTGTTGCTGCCTAATATGCTGCACAAAACTCACCCTCCCACTCTCACTCTCACTCCACAGACACACACTGATACACACACGGTCCCAGAAGGGAGGCTCCTCGCACACAGTCCATAAATTTCGAGGCAGTAAACTCCGGTTCCTCTTGCCCCGGCTAAAGGGTTGCCAAGTGTTTGTGAGACATACTGGTTGTGCAATCTCTAAAGGGGGATTAAGCCTTCAGAGAAGAGCGCAGCTTGGAGGAGCAGCGTGATGGCGGGGGGGGGGGGCGGAGAAGGATGTGAGGGGTGAATTGTGTTCTCTTAGGGAAGTCGTGATGGCAACCGTTCCTGAAAGGGGAGGACGTCACTGAGCATGCGGGGTGGGGGTGGGGGGGCTGAAGGGCGGTGAGAAATGAGGAAATGGGTGGAGAGAGAGCAAAGGGGAGGGGGGGAGATGGACAGTATGGATAAGTAAAAGAAAAGGGGAGGGAGTGTGATGGATTAGAAAGAGAGTGGAGATAGAGGGAAAGAGAGTCGAGGTTTGTGTTTAATGTCAGAAGGAGCGGCGCTGTTCAAAGCAGCCAGCGCCCAATATAAACTAAGCTGAGGCGTGTGCACGCACACACACCACACACACACACACACACACACACACACACACACACACACACACACACACACTGTGTGACCTGGGGCTGCTGTGAGCATAGAGCGGTCCTGAGGTGTCTTCTGCCATGCCTGATTAGAAATGCAGCGAGAAGAGCAGCGTGGCTGAGGGACAGGGCTGGGAGAGCTCATGTGCGTGGAGTCAATGTATGTGCATATAAATCCCCCCTTCTGCTGCCCGGGGCGCTGTTGTCTTCTCCGCTTACGTCGCTCCAATCAAACGCCAAGCAGCTGACAGACCCCCGTGACAGCTCTTCGACACAACTTGGAAAGCGAATCGGGAATCGGGAACAGTTGACACTCACTTCTTACATGTACTTACGCGCACAAAGAAACAAAATGTAATTTCTCCCAGCCCACAGCAGTGCAACACATAAGACTGAGACGCACATCCAAAATTTCCCCAAAACATACAAAAACAGAGAGAACAAAGCAAAAAAACACAAACTGTTAACAACACAGTCCACTCAGTGCAACACAGTCCAAAAAATTCCATGTCCAGAGAGCGAACGCCAGCCAGGATGACTGCCAGAACTGCCGGTCTG
>NC_079219.1:55281356-55443856 GCF_029633865.1 Lampris incognitus
AGTGTGTGTGGATGAGCTAATGGGCTTTAGAGGAAGCTGTAGAGGGGTCTGTGTTCTTGACCTCTTCTCTGCCATTTCTACATTCCTTCTATCTGGAAGAGCAGGAGAGAGGGAGAGAGAGATAGAGGGAGAGACAGAAAGAGGGAGGGCAAGAGAGAGGGAGGGAGAGCCCAAGAGAGAGCGAGAGAGAGCATTCTGGGGATCTGGAGAGAGAGAGAGAGCTGAGGGAGGGGGGAGGGAGGGAGGTAGAACACAGAGGGAGACGTCCCATCAGGACTGTAAGAAAGTCGGCCCGGTTTCTATTGTTCACCATGTAAACTCGCCACATGGGGCATTCTCTGAACATCAGAAAAACAAGGGGGGTAAAAGGTGGGTGTCGGGTCCGGCTGTGGCGTCGTGCTTCGTTCTTCGGTTGGTGCTGGTCTTCACCCGTCTCCACACACCGTTTCCATCACCCCCCCCCCCCACACACACACACACACACACCACCACCACCACCACCTTCTTCTATTGCAGGCTTCCCAATGAAGCCATATTGCTTAAACCCGAAAACCAGCGAGCACAAAAAAAGATGTCTGCTTTGTCGTTGTGTGTTAGGGGAGTAGGGATGTGCCGTCGGTACGGGATCGGATGAGTCCGTTTTCTCTGCCATCTGCTGCGCAGATCAATCTCGTCCGCGTGTCCCAGTTCCCGGCGATTAGGACACGTCCGCTGCGTGGAACACATTTGTGAGACATCACACGGGGAGGAAGGGATTGGACGCCGCAGCCTAAGCTGGCTGGCGCAGGAGGCCGGCCAGGAGCTCTGCAGCGGCACGGTGTCAGGTTTCTCCAGATCAGCCGCGCAACACACACTCATATTAAGGGGTGGGGGTGGGGTAGCGGGGGTCTCAAACCTGTGTGTTTTAGAGAAAAATGGCTATTTCTACTCGTTCCCTTTGGTGGAGACGGTTATACAGGGTTGGGGACGTGTTTTGGAGAAGGTGCGCTCTGTTTGGCCGGCTTCTCAGAACTTGGCTCGACAGCCGTGCGCTTTGTTCCGAGCCTGTGTTTATTTGGAAATACACTTTCTGTATCCACACACATTCCAGCATAATTTATGGATGTCTTTTGTTTGTCTGTAGGGGGACCGGTTGCCAAGAGCACGTACAAAGCAACAAAAAATAAATAAAAAAATCAGCCGTGGTTTTCCCCGGTATCAAATATATATATATATATATATATATATATATATATATATATATATATATATATATATATATATATATATATATACATGTATATATACACACATGATCCCAAACCAGAATTCCCAGGTTAATCACACAGAATTCCGATTCAACCACGTTACACAATTCTGTGACTTTGGCAACTTATTGTATTCCCGTTTCCTAAGTAATCATTTGGAGACCTTTTCTTTTGTGGGGGGGGGGGGTGTTCCCCCTTTTTCTTCCCAATTGTATCCGGCCAATTACCCCACTCTTCCGAGCTGCCCCGGTTGCTTCTCCACCCCCTCTGCCGATCCAGGGAGGGCTGCAGACTACCAGGTGCCTCCTCCGATACATGTGGAGTCGCCAGCCGCTTCTTTCCACCTGACAGTGAGGAGTTTCGCCAGGGGGGCGTAGCACGTGGGAGGAGCACACTACCACCCCCCCCCCCCAACCGCACAGACACCCTGACCGACCAGAGGAGGCGAACCCGGATCTCCCGCACCACGGGTGACAACGTTAACCGGTCGACTAAAGGGTCGGCCCCGTTAGCTAAGGGCTAGCGAGTCTATTTATCCGGGGTCGTTACACTGCCCCCCCTCCTTCAGGAAGTGCGCTTCAGCATGTCAGCTCCCTCACACCTCCGGGCGCACGCGCTTCCGATGGCCTCGCCGTCTCACCGTCCCACTTCTGGCACCAATGTAGTGAATTCGGGGGGACGGACAGCCCAGGAATCGCCACAGGAACTGCCACAGCCGGGACGCGAACCCGTGTCTCCCGCACCACGGGCGGCTTCGTTAACCAGCTGACTAAAGGCTGCAGCGACCAGGACACACACCCGGCTTCCCACACCGCAGACACGGCCAGTTGCATCTGTAGGGATGCCCCGCCGAGCCGGAGGTAACACGGGGATTCGAACCGGCGATCCCCGTGTTGGTAGGCAACGCAGTAGACCGCCACGCTACCCGGACGCCCCGGGAGACCCGTTTGGATCTGCCGGGGTCACAGCGTTTGCAGAAACCGTCTTCGGTCTGCCTGCCCTCATTCCCGCCTTGCTCTGTTAGGTTGGTAAGAGAACCGCGGTGATACTGACTCACTTTAATTAGCATCGTTAATCAGGTGTCATATCACCCTGGCTCTCTGCGAGTGTGCGTGTGTGTGTGTGTGTGTGTGTGTGTGTGTGTGCACGTGCCAGTATGTCATTGTGAGTCTCTTGGACGCAGGGTCGGTTACTCGCTCGTCAGTCGGCCGTATTTGTCTTTGTTTAGAGTAAATGTTTGAAAGCGTGACGGATGCGGTTTGTCCGGTGGCCCGTGAGGACTGTGATGCCTGCAGAGCCTCGCCGACTGCTCAGTCCACTTCGGTTTGAGGCTCAGCGGTTTGTCCTGGTCTCTCTTCCGCTCTTCGTGTCTCGCTCATCTGGTGAAATGGTTCTTTATCTCTCAGCACTCGCTCACAGAATGGTGGAGATTTTACCTGAGCTTCCTGCCTTGTTATTTTGCACACTTTCTGTTTCTACCATGCTCTCTCTCTCTCTCTCTCTCTCTCTCTCTCCCCTCTCTCTCTCTCTCTCTCTCTCTCTCTCTCTCTCTGTCTCTCTCTCTGTCTCTCACTCTCCCCCCAGACTATCTGTCTATATCGGCTCAGTGTTTTGTCTGGATTTTATTGTCCCTGCTGTCTTTTTTTTTGGGGGGGGGGGGTTGTCTCCCCTTTTCTCCTCAATTGTATCCGGCTAATTATCCCACTCTTCCGAGCTACTACACCCCCTCTGCTGATGCGGGGGGGGGGGGGGGCGCTGCAGCCTACCACGTGCCTCCTCCGATACATGCGGAGTCGCCAGCCGCTTCTTTTTACCTGACAGTGAGGAGTTTCACCAGGGGGGGCGTAGCGCATGGGAGGGTCACGCTATTCCCCCCAGTTCCCCCTCCCCCTCCAACAGGCACCCCCGACCGACAGAGGCGGTGCTAGTGCAGCGACCAGGACACATACCCACATCCGGCTTCCCAACTGCAGACACGGCCAATTGTGTCTGTAGGGACGCCAGACCAAGCCGGAGGTAACACGGGGATTTGAACCAGCGATCCCCGTGTTAGATAGACCGCTACACTACCCGGATGCCCCTGCTGTCTACATTCTGCATCTGTTCCATGTTTATGGAATGCCATGATCCAACAGGGAATCCCAGGACTGCAGAATTCACATAAAAACTCAGGTTTAGAACAAGGTTTTTGATTTGGCTCTCCCTTCAGCAGAGTTTTTCTGCAGATCTGCCCTGTTCCTCCTAAAAATGAGAGACCGGCAACTCTTAACGGGTTCTCATGCAAACCTGTTGTTCACATCTGATGACACTTTGTACTGCTGTGACTTGGCTAGACAGCTCATTAAACGCCTGTCTGCGTTCCCTCCATTTTCTTTACAGCTTGCGCCGCCTCCACAAGCTGCAGACCACTTTCACAACAGCAGTACGACGTGCATCCATTGTGATCCGCTGTGATGAATTGCGTTTGACTCTCAATGCCTCACAAAATCAAGGGCATCGCGGAAAATATGAGCGAACGAACGAACTACAGAAGTTGGAGAGAACATAAAATAGTCCCTTAATCTAATATCATCATGTTAGATGTTGGAGAATGGGTCAATATGTTGTCTGTGCCCAAACTTGGATATTTTCATTGGATTATATATCCAATTGGATATTGGATATACTATAAACGATGAATCAGGAATAACATAATTGGGCATTTTGGGGGAAAAAAACTGTTTAAAGGCAGTTAACCCTCTTGACTTTCCATCCTTCAAGTCACACATTTAACTTGATATGAATAATACTTCTGAAATTCTCTTAGTAATATTTGTTATTGGGGTGTTCGGGTAGCGTAGCGGTTTATTCCGTTGCCTATCAACACGGGGCTCGCCAGATCGAATCCCCGTGTGACCTCCAGCTTGGTCGGGAGTCCCTACAGACACAATTGGCTGTGTCTGCGGGTGGGAAGCCGGATGTGGATATGCATCCTGGTCGGGGCACCTGTTCAGTGGGGGTGGGGGGGGCAGGAACTGGAGGGTAATAGCGTGATCCTCCCATGCGCTACGTCCCCCTGGCGAAACTCCTCGCTGCTAGGTGAAAAGAAGCAGCTGGTGACTCCACATGTATCGGAGGAGGCATGTGGTAGGCTGCAGCCCTCCCCGGATCGGCAGAGGGGGTGGAGCAGCGACCGGGGCAGGCTTGGAAGAGTGGGGTAATTGGCCGGATACAATTCGGGAGAAAAGGGGGGGGTGGGGGGGTACAGAAAAAAAAAGAAGAAAGTATTTGTTATTGTCTGATATAGTATTTTTAATCATTGTTACATTATCAACCCGGCACTAATTCTATTCTATTCTATTCCTTTCCTCCCCCCAGATGTAAGAACAAGTTATATCCAGATAATCTTCCTCGCACCAGTGTGGTCATTGTGTTTCACAATGAGGCGTGGAGCACACTGCTGCGTACAGTCCTTTCAGTCATCGACCGCTCGCCCCACACACTGCTGGAGGAGATAGTCCTGGTGGACGATGACAGCGAAAGAGGTACACACACACACACACACACACAAACACAGAGAGCATGTAATTCTTTAAGTCCTAGTCCTTCTCCCACTTGTACAGAGCTTACCCTACTTTTTACTACCAGGTATTTGCCAGCACTTGTGGCTTTGGGTGTATGTGTTCAGTATGTGTGGCGGTGTGCACAGCACGGTGTGCACCAGTGCCCAGCCGTCAGCGTATATTATGGGCTGTGTGTGCCACTCAGCCCTGTGCTATGCTGTTAATCCCTGTTTGGGGGAGATTTGGTCTTCAATTCGCCAGCCACAGGGATTACACTCTGTTGTAACACTCAATTCCTCCACCACCACCACCCCCCACCAAACCCGTGCTCATTTCACCCCTGCTAACCCCAGAGATGTCAGTGGGATGGCAGGCGGGGCTGAGTCATATGAGGGTGAGGGGAAAGGGGAGAGGAAACTCATATCTCTGTGAATGTCTGCTTGTCGTGGGTTATGTGCGCTCACAACAGGTCATGAGGGGCAAACACACATTGGCACAAAAGCAGGGATGGCTTGTAATTTGATGTGCTTTGGCTCCGTGGTTGTGTCTGTGTGTGTGTGCCTATGATTCTGTATGCACTTGTGGTGATAAATGTTATAATTCTGCCTCTAAGTATGTGTGTGTATATGTATGTATATACTTGTATGTATATGTATATGCAAAGGAGCTCAAGGCATGAGGGAACACCGGCACACACTGGCTGCCGCTCCTCGTCCATGAACTTTGCTTGTTGTTTGTTTCTTGGACATTTTTCGGACAGTTTTAAATAGTGTTAATAGCGTTTACATCATATATTCCTTATAGATTTGAACTGGTCTGTCCATTTTCCTGATTCGCTGGTTGATTTGGATCACCTGCCTACCTGTTGCAGTATGGGCCTGATCCCTGGAAAACAACGCTTATTCCCCCTTCCACATCTTGGATCTGGTTTCCAGCGTACATATCATCCCCCTTTTTTCTTTTCCGGTGCGTTTTCAAATACCTTTCGAACTGTTGCTTCTCCACAGCCAACGTTAGCTAGCCTGCTAGCCAGCAGTGCTAGCTCGGATTTCGCGTTTTTACCTTTTCATTAGTTTTCGTAACAATGGAGTATACACTCGCACAGCTTCTTTGCCCTCAGAACCGTTACCTTTGGCCTACAAAACAAGCCCTAACCCTAACCTAACCGAACTTGGCATCTTGGGCTACAGTCGGCGTTACAGGTTTTGACCTGAATGCCGGAACCACAACAACGCTACACATCATCATCAGTAACACCATGAGACCATGCAGTTTGCAAGACTGAAAATGTGGAGTGGATTTTACAGCACTACGACCTATACAGAGACTTGCTGAAGACCCGACTCCCATCAAAAGCTCCGCTGCTTATCAGCATGGAACTCCTAAACACAGTCTCTTTCTAACAAATCCCTCCTGCTTCATGACCACATTTTAGACAGAATTTTGACATTATTTGCCTAACCAAAACCTGGCACCAGCCTGGGGTTCACTCAAGCCTAAATGAGGCATGTCCACCTGGCTACAGGTACATAGAAATAGTCCGCCCAAATGGACGTGATGGTGGCTTAGCAATTATTCACCATGCTGAGCTAAAAATATCCCTCCTACCACTTCCCAGTCTGTCCTATCTTGAATGTCTTGCCGAAAAATGCATGCCCCCCCCAACTCCATGACCATTCTTCTTGCCCCCCCCCCCAAAAGCCTAATCCATCCTTCATTCCTGAAATAGCTGATATTCTCACCTCACTCTGCTCAATTTCAGCCAACATTGTTATTCTCTGGGACTTTAATCTCCACATCGACTCCCCCTCGGGTTATTCCGTTGCTGAATTCCTGAGT
The DNA here is from genome assembly GCF_029633865.1 of Lampris incognitus. Classification (NCBI taxonomy): domain Eukaryota; kingdom Metazoa; phylum Chordata; class Actinopteri; order Lampriformes; family Lampridae; genus Lampris; species Lampris incognitus. The sequence goes on from NC_079219.1 coordinate 55,287,985, forward strand.
CTGCTCGAGTGTCTGGACCTACAATAACATGTTGATGTCCCCACACACCCACCAAGGGTACATGTAGGATGTGGTCATCACCGACTCTGCCCCCATCAGCAACCTTCAGGTCAAGGACCTTGGTGTCTCTGACCACAAGGAGGTCTCAATTGATCTGACTTTTTGCCCCCCCCCCCCCCCCCGACTAAATTCAAGCGCATTATGCATTTCTGTAACTGGAAAAAACATCAGCCTAGCCAGCTTGTCCACAGATTTCTCTAGCCTTCCTCACCCGGCCTTTTCTTCAGCTGATGATGCTATATCCTTCTATAACAACTCCCTGAGCAACATCTTCTATTCTACTCCAACATCATAAACAAAAATCCCAGAAACCCCAAACACCTGTTTTCCACAATAAACCACCTACTCAAGCCTTAGTCTCACTCAACCGTTGACTCCACAGAGAAGCAGTGCAATAACTTCATGGACTGTTTCACAACAAAAATCAGCAACATTAAGTCCTTCATCTATAGCAGCACTAACCTGTCACCTCCCATCCACGACCCTCTGCCCCCCCCTCCCCACCCACTCCTCTGTTTCTCTGAAGTCACCCCAGGAGAAATAGAGGCCATGGTCTCACAAATGAAACCATCTACATCCACCTTTGACCTTATTCCTACTGCCCTGCTCAAACTGTGCACTCCTGCTCCCAGCCCTCTCATCACCCAGGTCATTAACAGTCACTTCAATCTGGTCATGTCCCCTTAACTATTGAAACCACTGTAATCACCCCCATTCTCAAAAACCCCACCCTGGACCCGAAAAGTTTCGGCCAACTACAGGCTTATCTCCAACCTCCCCTTCCAATCCAAGGTCCTGGGGAAAAAAACATTGCAGCTCAACTACAGGATCACCTCAACCACAACAGCCTCTTCAAACACTTCCAGTCTGGTTTCAGGCCTGCTCACAGCACTGAGACGGCCCTCCTCAGGGTAACCAATGACCTTCTGCTGGCAGCTGATATTGGTTGTCCCTCCATCCTGATCCTCTTTGACATCAGCTCGGCGTTTCACACCATAGACCATTCTATTCTCCTCAAGCGCCTTCAGGACTACATTGGGTTCACCAAACTAGCCTTCATCTGGTTCAACTCATATCTAACCAACAGGACTGAGCTCCTCTCCCTAGGGGCATCAAAGTCCTGGAACCACTCTGTTTCCTGTGGTGCCCCACAAGGATCCATCCTTCGCCCATCATGTTCATCCTTTACATGCTTCCTCTTGGTCATGTCATCAGTGTAGTATGGAATACCATTCCATTGCTATGCTGATAACACACAACTGTACATCAAAAATGCCCCACATTCATCTGCTGCCTTCACGTGGCTCAACATCTGCCTTAAGGAGATAAGGGCATGGATGAAGCACAACTTCCTTCAGCTAAACTGCAACAAAACCTTGGCCCTTCTTATTGGCACCCCTCACCAGGTTAAACTTTCTCCCACAACACCCCTCACCATTGCTGGCTGAACCATCTCCTCTCCTCCTCAGTCATCAACCTCCGTATAAAGTTTGACCCCTCCCTAACCATTGACACCTACATTAAACATCTCTGTAAGACCTCATTCTACCACCTTAAAAACATCGCCAAACTCCGTCCCACCCTTGCTGTTGCCGAGAGGCTTGTCCACGCCTTTGTTTCCTTGAGGCTGGACTACTCCATCATACTCTTCATTGGGATTCTTTGCAGGAGCCTCCAGAAGCTCCAGTACATCCAGAACAGTGCTGTCAGTATCCTGATGAGAGTGTGGAAACACCCCCACCATCACCCCCATCCTGGCTTCCCTGCACTGGCAACCCATCTCCCACAAAATCAACTTCAAAACCATCTTATTAACCTTCAAATGCATCCATGGCAACGCACCACCTTACTTCAAAGAAGGGCTCACCCCCCACAATCCCTCCCACTGTCTCCGGTCTGGCAACAGCTTGCTCCTCCACACACCCGGGATGAAGCTTTGCTCAGTGAGAGACCAGGCATTTTTCTCTACCACCCCCCGTCTCTGGAACGCCCTCAGAATCGCCTAAGGCAGGGGTCAGCAACCTTTACTATCGAAGGAGCCATTTTTGGCCAAAAAAAAATCTGTCTGAAGCCGCAAAACATATTTTAGCCTTATAATGAAGATAACACAGCCTATTAAGTATAAATTAGCCATTCATCATGACTAATAGATCTGAGCACACATTATGTTTTACCACATGTGGCTACTCTGCAGTGAGCTATTTATGATTATTTGGTACTTTAACTTTGAATTTCCATTACATTAATACCATGTTTTGTTGCATTTATGAAATTATAGAACTACAATAAAGAAAACCGTTGACACTTTTTGTTATTTTTATTGGGGGATGCTATTACCAACAAAACACAAAACTGAACAAAAGTCCACTTCAGTGCGAGGTAATCCTCTTCTTTTTTCCTCAGCCAAGTAATAACCCTCAGGCCTGAGCATGAAATAACAGCCCGGGGTCATTCAGTTCACTGACAGAATCACAACTTGCTAAAACAGTTACTTTGTTGCAAAATCATAGCTTATTAAAGGAAAGTGTTCTTAGTCGTTTAATGAGATTTCTGTTTGTGAACGTTAACTGCAGATCTTCTTGATATCAGGGCCGTACTGCAGGCTCTCATATGTGAGGCGGAAGCGGTATTTGGATTATGTAGTTCATGCTTGGGGTAGGGAGACTCATGACTAGCCAGTGCTGTTGAGGTTCGGCAAAATTTAGAGGGAAAGGTGTCGGCCATAGACATAGCCTATGATGCACATTTTAGTTGACGAAATGTTAACAAAACACCCCCCCCCTTTTTTTTTCTCCCCAATTGTATCTGGCCAATTACCCCACTGTGCCGAGCCGTCCCGGTCTCTCTGCTCCACCCCATCTGCCGATCCGGGGAGGACTGCAGCCTCCTATACATGTGGAGTCGCCAGTCACTTCTTTTCACCTGACAGTGAGGAGTTTCACCAGGGGGACGTAGCACGTGGGGGGATCATGCTATTCCTCCCCCCTCCCCCCTGAACAGGCGCCCCGACCGACCGGAGGAGGTGCTAGTGCAGCAACCAGGACACATACCCACATCCGGCTTCCCACCCGCAGACACCGCCAATTGTGTCTGTAGGGACGCCCGACCAAGCCGGAGGTAACACAGGGATTCAAACTGGCGATCCCTTTGTTGGTAGACAACAGAATAGACCGCTATGCTACCTGGACGCCCCTATGTTAAACATTTTTTATTCGGTGTGGAGAACATAAGAATCACTTTAGGCCTACAACAATGATAAATGAAGATAAAAATGTTTAAAAAGTAACCGTTATTCATTTCCATATAATTTTGATCAAAGCCACAGGGAGCAACTGGAGAGGGGCAAAAGGGCCTCATGTGGCGCCGGTCGCCGACCCCTGACCTGACCTGAGGGCTTCTCAGACTCTGGCCTCCCTTAAACAGGCCTCAAATGACACTTTTATTCAGACAAGCTTTTAGTTTAACTGAGAAGTATTGTTGTTTGTCTGTTTTTATTGTTTAATGCACCGTCAAGCACGTTGATATTGTCAATGAAAGGTGTTGTGCAATTAAAATGTATTATTATTATCATCGTCATTATTTTTCGTGATCAATTATTTATTGGTATTTAAACATGGTTATAAAGGGGTGGGGTTAAAAGTTGATTGATCAAAAATAAAGTAGATGGATATAGTCATACTGTCCATGCATTAATTAATCTGCACAAAATTGACAAACAACCAAAAACAAAATAGAAGAAATTAAGAGCATTTGTTTTGCCCCCCCCCCCCCAAAAAAAGAAAAAAATCCTCCCTTTGGCTCCCTCCCACCCCACCCACCCTGAACCTCATGGACACAGAGAACAATTATATTAAAGATTTTATTGTAGTAATTCCTTGTTCCCATTGTGACATATTTTCTGTTTTTGCCTGGTGCCTGTTGGCAGCTCTGTGTTCCATACTTGCTGTGTCTATGAAATCAATCATCCATCCATCCATCCATTATCCGAACCGCTTATCCTGCTCTCAGGGATGCTGGGGCCTATCCCAGCAGTCATAGGGCAGCAGGCGGGGAGACACCCTGGACAGGCCGCCAGGCCATCACACAGGGCTCACACTCACACACACACACACACACACACACACTCGTCACAGTTATACCTAGGGACAATGTAGTACGGCCAAGTCACCTGACCTACATGTCTTTGGACTGTGGGAGGAAACCCACGCAGACACGGGGAGAACATGCAAACTCCAAACAGAGGACGAACCGGGACGACCCCCAAGGTTGGACTACCCCGGGGCTCGAACCCATGACCTTTTTGCTGTGAGGCGACCGCGCTAACCACTGCACCATCGTGCCGCCCAATAAGCCATCTTTATATATCGACAGAATGACGAGCTGTCCATCTACAAGCTATTCGTACTTGGCAGCTGTAACGCCAGCTAGCCAGAACCGTCTCTGCTCATCACAGAGGTGCACGCTGGAGCTGTCATTACATAACAGGGTTTCTGACAAGTAAAGAGTTGTTTTGGACAATATGCTCGATAGTAACTCTGAAACTCTCTTCCAGAACTCCACAACCCTTGTGCACTCCCACACCATGTAAAAAAAAAAAGGGCCCAATGCATTTTGGGTGTAAAGGGGGCAGTTTGGCGATGGTAAAGCTTTCATTTTATGCAGCATGCGGGGAGTGAAGGATGTTCTGTGTGTGAAATTAAAATGAGTAATTTGATGGTTGGGCTTCATGGAAGATAGCTGCATGTTCTGCTAGATTAGTTTTCAATTTGGGTTGGAGCTATTTGAAGAGAGGTCCGCCTTCCACAGCCTGTCATTTGATAGAGGCTCACAAGAGGCCTTGTGTGAGATGGGGTATAATGTGGAGACCGGTCCGCTGGGGCCGGTCAGAGCTCTGTGAAATGGGAGTGTGGCGAGAGGCGTGTTCCACGGCACACCACAAGTCCGCGTCGCTGTGCAGAGTTGGAGACAGAAAGATGTGCCAGGTAGAGTGAAATGTTTCTGGATGTCTTGAAGAGCTCGGAGGCCGACGGGACCATAGATGTCATAGAGCGCATGCACCCCTTTACTGATCCAAACTGGTTGGTTTCCAAGCTGTAGGGTAATGTTGTGAAAAATACGAGCGTGAAGATAACAGTTAGACGACATTTTGCAGTGCTTTTCGGCAAGACGCCAGGCAGCAGTCACTTCAGTAATAATGGAGCCAAATTTCTTTCTCAATTGTTTTGAGTGAAATGTTGGACTAGATCAGATCTTGTTGTAACCTGGGAGGGTGCACCATATTCTCTTCTGTTGGTCTCCAAGACGCACGAGAAGCAGGATTTAACCAGTCGGAGATAGGGTGCAATTATTATTATCCATCCATCCATTATCCAAACCGCTTATCCTGCTCTCAGGCGCGTGGGGATGCTGGAGCCTATCCCAGCAGTCATTGGGCGGCAGGCAGGGAGACACCCTGGACAGGCCACCAGGCCATCACGGGGCCCACACACATTCACATCTAGGGACAATTTAGTACGGCCAGTTCACCTGACCTACATGTCTTTGGACTGTTATTATTATTACTATTATGTTAACATGGATACCTGTGTATTTCTCTATGTGTGTTAGATTTCCTGAAACGTCCATTGGAGCAGTATGTCAAAAGGTTGGAGGTTCCAGTCAGGGTAGTTAGGATGGAGCAGAGGTCCGGACTCATCCGCGCTCGCCTCAAAGGAGCGTCCATCTCCACTGGGCAGGTGTGTGTGTGTGTGTGTGAGAGAGTGAGAGTGAGAGAGAGAGTGAGAGAGAGAGACCCCTAACACCTTTGCTTCATTGGATTTGTCTAACTGTGCGTGTCTGTCCCCAGGTCATCACCTTCCTGGACGCTCACTGCGAGTGCACAACAGGCTGGCTAGAGCCTCTGCTTGCCCGCATCAAGTTAGACAAGTAAGAAACACACACACCGTACTCAACGTTACACTACGCTGCTTGTGTAGCTGCAGTGAACGCCAACCTGTCAGCAGATTGAGTGGGAGGACCGGAGGCTTGCACACCTACGTACACACTGGCAAAAAAAAATCAATACAACTATTGTCGACCCTGCAGGGGGCTTGCCCATGTGTGTTTACGTGATGCTTAGTTACTGATACTCTGTTTACAGCAGCCCGTGGACAGGAACACATGCACGTGTGCACACACGCCGATGCAAAAATAAACATGCACACACACACACACACAGATACACGCACATGTATGTGCACGTGGTCGGAGCAAGGAGCAGATGGGGCAAGGAAGCATGGGAGGGCGCAGCGTGGGCTGTCACGTTAAGTACATTTGGTTTTAGAGAGCAGTTGTCAGACCCCGGGAGAGGACTCTGGATTGATGGCCACCTGAGGTTATGACCAGCCGACTTGTGCAGGCGTGTGTGCACGCCTGTTTGTTTTCCTGTCTGCCTGTCTGTCTGTCTGCCTGTCTGCCTGTATGTGTCTGTGTGCCTGACCTTATGTGAGTCTGTCTATGTGAGCTCCTTTTTTTTTACATGTATGAGCTCACACCTGTGTGTCTCTCTCTCTCTCCCTCTTGATGTGTGCTGTGTGTGTGTGTGTGACCCTCTCCCCGTTCATGACCGCCTGTGCACCACACAGGAAGACGGTGGTGTGCCCCATCATCGACGTGATCAGCGACGACACGTTTGAGTACATGGCCGGCTCCGACATGACTTACGGGGGCTTCAACTGGAAGCTGAACTTCCGCTGGTACCCTGTGCCCCAGAGAGAGATGGACCGCCGCAAGGGGGACCGCACTCTGCCAGTCAGGTCAGTACCAGGTACTAGGTGCTCTGTCAACACCGCGGTGGCCTGTGTCAAAAATAATAACGCCCCAAATATTTATTTAAAAAGAAGAATAACAAAGACAAATGTCCACATATCTCCTGAAGTATCGTAATGTGTTTAAGTTCCAACTGAGATGCTACATTACGGAGCGATTGCACACGAAAATTGCATCTTAAAAGTAGTTGGGGGGCTGGGTGGCGTGGTGGTCTATTCTGTTGCCTACCAACACGGGGCTTGCCGGATCGAATCCCCGCGTTACCTCCAGCTTGATCGGGCGTCCCTACAGACACAATTGGCCATGTCTGCAGGTGGGAAGCCGGATGTGGGTACGTGTCCTGGTCGCTGCGCTAGCGCCTCCTCTGGTCAGTCAGGGCGCCACCCCTGTTCAGGGGGGAGGGGGAACTGGGGGGGTAGCGTGATCCTCCCACGCGCTACGTCCCCCTGGTGAAACTCCTCACCGTCAGGTGAAAAGAAGCGGCTGGCGACTCCACATGTATCGAAGGAGGCGTGTGGTGGTCTGCAGCCCTCCCCGGATCGGCAGAGGGGGTGGAGCAGCGACCGGGACGGCTCAGAAGAGTGGGGTAATTAATTGGCTAAGTACTATTGAGGAGAAAAAGGGGGAAAATCCAAAAACAAAAAACCAAGTAGTTTGGGGGAAAACCTCAAATATATCACTTGGTTTCAATGAGAAACATAAACCCTGGATAACATCTCAGCGTTTCTCTGCAAATATGAAAATATCTGCATTTCCTATGGTAAATTTGTCATCATTGTGCCGTTACTTGTTGAACTCTGCCATCGTCGTGCAGTCCAGAATGCTTACATATCCAAGTACTTCCGTCTCAAGACCCCATAGCACCCCCCCCCACACACACACACACACAAACAAGAGTAAATTAATGTTATTCCTCACATCTCCAAAACACATTAACTGTAGGTCATAATCACCATCACAACACTGAGCCAAGCAGTCAGCACCAGCCCGGTCACTGCCGGGACGTGTTGTTGCTGCGAAGCGAGAAAACAAGAGTCTTTTTCAGCAGACTTCCCAGCCTCGGGAAGAAACACAGGGTTTATTTCTGCTTGTCCATCATCCCCGCTTCCTGCTCGTGTTTCCAGGCAGAACTGCTGCCCTACCCAAGGTCATGCTCGTAAAACACTCGGTGTGATGTATTGTGCCTCTGTCCATTTTGGGCGGTTGTTTTTCGGAATTCCGAGAGGCGGATTTTTCCCTGGCGTACTTTTTAAGCAGCCTGCAAACAAACATGACGAAGCAAACAGTAGTGCAATGTGTCGCAACGGGCAGGCCAGTTTACAAATATTTCCCGTTATTAAGTCGTGCCCTCCTCCCAGCGATGACATCACATGTCATGGAAAAAAATAAAGCTTTGAAAATGAAGTAGGGGAAGAATTCCCATGTTCACATCAGCTGCAGCAGGGCAGATATCAGAGACGGGATTCTTGAGTTCACCCATAAAACCTCCCGGTAGTTTGTCGATACCTGCTGTGTAGCCCGGGTGGCGTAGAAATCATCCAGCCGGGGACAACTGTCAATCATTCCCGTCCTTTCCCCATCTTGTGTTTTTAATTTTCCTGTCTATTAAAAATGAATATAAACGGTACTAAACACGAGGCCGTTCATATGTAATGTTTGTTTATCTGGAATAACTCGTTTGTGTTTTGCTGCACATTAGCTGTGGTGTTATCGTACGCTGCACGTGTCGTGGTTGGTCACTTGTATGCGGGTTTTCAGTCCAACCCATCGCTCCTCCAGCTGATTTCGCTAATTAATCCTTTCCTGTGTGGTTGAAGATGCGGTAATACATCTCTAATAGCTGTGTTAGTGTGTTGTTATGGCTACAAGGCCGTGGCAAACGGTTGCGTACCACTTCTACAGGCTGTTAGCCGGCGACCAGCAGCCTAGCTACCTACGTTCACAAGCAGCTCATAGTCACATCCGCCTTGTACAACATTGAGTTTTGTTCTGTTACGTGATGTATTTGTTTGTTTTTTTTAAAATGTTGATTTTCGGGTGTTCGGGTGGCGTGGCGGTCTGTTCTGTTGCCTACCAACACGGGGATCCCGGTTCGAAGCCCCGTGTTACCTCTGGCTTGGTCGGGCATCCCTACATACACAATTGGCTGTGTCTGCGGGTAGGGAGCCGGATGTGGGTATGTGTCCTGGTCGCTGCACTAGCGCCTCCTCTGGTTGGTCGGGGTGTCTGTTCCAGGGGGGAATAGCGTGATGCTCCCACGCGCTACGTCCCACTGGCGAAACTCCTCACTGTCAGGTGAAAAGAAGCGGCTGGTGACTCCACATGTGGTAGTCTGCAGCCCTCCCCGGATCTGCAGAGGGGGTGGAACAGCGACCGGGACAGCTCAGAAGAGTGGGGTAATTGGCCAAGTACAATTGGGGAGAAAAAGAGTAAAAAAAAATTTATTTGATTTTCGTGATATCGGAAAATCTTCAGGGACTTTAAAAGGGGGCTTGCAGTGTGTCATGGTTGCTTCCGGTTCCGGCCACTCCAGCCCTGGTTTTTACATCTCATGTCTTGTCTGACAACAACATTCCAGTCCGCATTCCTGCTCTGTTTTCCTTTGTTACCCATTTGCCCCAAAGCTGTTGTTGATGATTTAATCACGTTTCTGGGTATTTGAGTTAATATGGAGCTGCCAGGAAAGAGGAAAAGAGGAAGTCCAAAGAGGAGGTTTATGGATGTGGTGAGGGAGGACATGCAGGTGGCTGGTGTGACAGAGGAAGATGCAAAAGACAGGAAGAAATGGGAACGGATGATCCGCTGTGGCGCCCCCTAACGGGAGCAGCCAAAAATAGTAGTAGTAGTCTGTGTATTTGAGTTTGGCTGTTTAGTTCGTTTGATGTCAGAGCATACCATGTCACCACCGTGTCACCACCGTGTTCCCATGTCTGCACCATGTTCCAGTGTCACCACTGTGTTCCCATGTTACCACCGGGTTACCATGTCCCCCCCGTGTTACCATGTCTGCACCATGTTCCTATGTCTTCACCGTGTTCCCATGTCACTCCCGTGTTACCATGTCTGCACCATGTTCCTATGTCACCACTGTGTTCCCATGTCTACCGTGTTCCCATGTCACCACCATGTCACCACTGTGTTCCCATGTCACCACCGTGTTACCATGTCACCCCTGTGTTACCTTGTCTGTACCATGTTCCCATGTCTGCACCATGTTCTCATGTCACCATCATGTCACCACCGTGTTACCATGTCACTGCCGTGTTCCCATGTCACCACCATGTCACTACCGTGTTACCATGTCACCACCGTGTTACCATGTCTGCACCATGTTACCATGTCACCACCGTGTTCCCTTTGTCACCACCTTGTTACCATGTCACTACCGTGTTCCCATGTCTGCACCGTGTTCCCATGTCACTACCGTGTTCCCATCATGTGTGCTCCTGATACCCCCATGTTTCCTACCAGTCAACCTTTTGTTTAACCTGTCACTGCTTCTGCGTTTGAGTCCTCAAACCCTGCTCCTGCTGTGACAGGCAGGGTTGTTATTTTCCACTCTTCGGCAAACAAACTTGCTTTCAGAATATATTTTTGGCCCATTGACGTGTGCCCGTTCACGAGTTACTCCATGTCTGCAGGGTAATTCAGAAGTTAAGTGCAAGTAGAAACAGGTTGTCAGGGCAAAACAGACCTGATGTATACAGGAGGGGAAGCCGTTCTGTAGAAAAAAATACGCCCAATAAGGGGAGGGAGAGAGAGAGAGACTCTGGTCATTAAACGGTGAGAAACTTCAAAACAACAGCAGGGAGAGCAGAAAAATATAAAAACAGGAAACAACCGAGAGCGAGAGAGGCACCGAGGTGGCGAGGCGTCCTACCGTTTTGAAATACATGTTTACGTCCGTCATGTGGAAACTGTCACTGGCCAGTCTTTCTCTTGTGATTCACTCTTTTCTCCCTGTACCCCCCCCCCTTTCCATCCTGCAGGACCCCAACCATGGCAGGCGGCCTGTTCTCCATAGACAGAGATTACTTCCAGGAGATTGGCACGTACGACGCTGGCATGGACATCTGGGGGGGCGAGAACTTGGAGATCTCTTTTCGGGTGAGAGCACACATCTCCATGCTTGTCCAGGAGTGCTACGAGGAATTCTGGTCTGCCCTGAGATTTAAGCCAGCATAGAACAAAATTGAGTCATGTGTTCTTCGGTTCATTTTCAGTTTCAGTCTAATCAATTTGAATTATTAAAACTGAATTGTATTTCCGTCTTTGAAATTTGGTTTTTCATCATTCAGTTTCAACATAATTGGAAGAACAGTTTTAAAATTGACATTGTATGGAATTCCAGTTAGCGACCTGAACTCAACCCTTCAAATTCATTCTCAAAAAGCTTTCAAATAGGGGGTCTCCGGGTAGCGTACCGGTCTGTTCCGTCACCTACCAACACGGGGATCCTGGTTCGAATCCCCATGTTACCTCCGGCTTGGTCAGGCGTCCCTACAGACACAATTAGCCCTGTCTGCAGATGGGAAGCTGGATGTGGGTGGTCAGTCGGGGTGCCTGTTCAGGGGGGAGGGTGAACTGGGGGGAATAGCGTGATCCTCCCCTGGGGAAACTCCTCACTGTCAGGTGAAAAGAAGTGGCTGGCGACTCCACATGTATCGGAGGAGGCATGTGGTAGTCTGCAGCCCTCCCCGGATTGGCAGAAGGGGTAAAGCAGCAAACGGGGAGGCTTGGGAGAGTGGGGTAATTAGCTGGATACAGCTGGGGAGAAAAGGGGGGGGGGGATCCACAAAAAAAACAACTTTCAAATATTGCCGACATCCAGGGACTTTGGAAAAGCAGCAACAAGCAGATTATTATCAAACTACATTCCAACCAATCTGGGGACGGCAGTAAGGTCGGCGACACGGTGGCGCAGTGGTTAGCGCTGTCGCCTCACAGCAAGAAGGTCCTGGGTTTGAACCCCGGGGTTGTCCAACCTCGGGGGTCATCCCAGGTCGTCCTCTGTGTGGAGTTTGCATGTTCTCCCTGTGTCTACGGTGGGTTTTTTCCGGGTGCTCCGGTTTCCCCCCACCATCAAAAAGACATGCACGTGAGGGTTGATACTCCTGTCTGTGCCCTTGACCGAGGCGTGGCAGGACGAACTGGAGTTGGTCCCCGGGTGCTGCACAGCGGCTGCCCACTGCTCCTAGCTGCACAGCTAGGATGGGTTAAATGCAGAGAAAGACTTTCCCCATGGGGCTCAAGGTCAAATCCAAGGAAGTAATCAGTTTGCCAGTGTTCCATCAAAATTGGTTTCCTAACATATTTGGTGAGCTTTTGCCATAGACAGGATGCTTGCTTGTGTGGTGAAACAAATGGATGCTATACCTTTAGTTCCCATCTATTTCTGTGAAACAACTAGTGTCTCTTGTTTCACAGCATCTTGCTTTTTGGTGCATCAGCGCTTAAATAATAATAATAATAAAAATAATAATCATCATCATTACATTTATATGGCACTTTTTTAGACACCTAAAGCACTTCACATTGAAGGGGGTAACTCACCTCAACCACCACCAATGTGTAGCACCCACCTGGGTGATGCACGGCAGCCATTTTGCACCGGAACGCTCACCACACATCAGCTTGAGGTGGAGAGGGAGCACTCATTGAGCCAGTTACATGGGGGGATGATGAGGTGGCCAGATGGACAGAGCCAGGTTGGGGATTTTGCCAGGACACCGGAGACCCCCTACTCTTTTAGATAAGTGCCATGGGATATTTAATGACCACAGTGAGTCAGGACCTCGGTTTAATGTCTCATCTGGAGGACGGCATCTCCTACAGCACAGTGTCCCCATCACTACACTGGGGTATGGGGATTTTGCCCACCAACTCCGCTTCCGACGGCAAGACAGTTTTCCCACGAGATCTCCCATCCAAGTACTAGCCAAGCCCATACCTGCTTAGCTTCCGTCATTCAGCAGAGCCAGGGTGGATGTTGGAATGACTGCCAGCAGTATATGAAATCAGTGAGGTATTATACCTAGTGGAGAAGCCTTACACAGAACCTAGGTGTTCCCAACATTTTCCCTTGTCCAGGGACACTAACAAGGAAAGGCTTTACCTCAGGAATTCTCATTTTTGACTCTAAATGTCTGTTCCAAATCCAAGTCAAATGTAAACCGCTCCCCATGTAAACCAGTCCAGTCACTCCCTGTAGGTGGACCGAACCTGGAGACTGTTGTGGTCAACTTTCCCTCTATTTGAAATGAATGTTGAGCGGGAATCGATGTAGTTTATCTGTTTCTGGTGGGACTCGTGGGGAAACACTCTAATGACTGGTTTTCTTGAGCTTTCACATCTTCACGTCGTAGTGCATTTGTATAAAGTTGAACTTGTTTCAACGTTTGCTCGTCGCCCACTCGTTGCTGTCACTGACGTCTGCTCTTATCACAAGCAGCCACTGGAAACAAACTGAATTCCTGTGGCTACAGATTTTTTGGAGCCATAGATGTGAATGTCTGGTAGGATTTGTAGGGAATGCTCAGTTTCTGGCTCGGCACCGCTGTTTTTCCAAAGTATTCCCTGATTCCCATCTTTCATTCCATGAGAAATACTTCTAATGGGTAAACAGCAATGAGAATTATTTTGACTTGTTTGCATATTTCATCAAAATGAACGAATTCTTTGGTAAACTGATACAACTGTTATTCGCACAATAGATTAATGCTGAGGAATTTTTCCACATTTCACGCCGAGCTAGAAACCATGTCACCATTTCCGGCAGGATAATTCCCATCAGAATATGTGACCTGACTATAACGTCAATAGGCAACGTCAACTGCAAGGCGGATCTTGTCGGGTGACTTGCCACCCTTTCACCGTTGTACACACTAATGGATTCACCTGTCTGGGCTTCACCCTCATGCGGTTCTGTACAGCCCAGTATTTTGAATGACTGCCTTCGGAAAACGTGACCCGACTGCGATTTGAATAAACAATGGTGACGTTTCCGGCAGCACGGTGGCACAGTGGTTAGTGAGGTCGCCGCACGGCAAGAAGGTCCTGGGTTCGAGCCCCGGGGTAGTCCAAGCTTGGGGGTCGTCCTCTGTGTGGACTTTGCATGTTCTCCCTGTGTCTGCGTGGGTTTCCTCAGGGTGCTCCCATTTCCTCCCACAGTCAAAAGACATGTAGGTCAGGTGAATCAGCCGTACTAAATTGTCCCTAGGTGTGTGTGTGTGCCCTGTGATGGCCTGGCGGCCCGTCCAGGGTGTCTCCCCACCTGCTGCCCAGTGACTGCTGAGATAGGCTCCAGCATCCCCGCGACCCTGAGTAACGATAAGTGGTTTGGATAATGGATGGATGGTGACGTTTCATACTGTCCATGCATTCACTCCAGACTTCTCTTTCTTTTTTTTGGGGGGGGGGGGGGATTTTTTCCCCGTTTTCTCCCCAATTGTACTTGGCCAATTACCCCACTCTTCCAAGCTGTCCTGGTCGCTGCTCCACCCCCTCTGCCTGTCCAGAGAGGGCTGCAGACTACTGCGTCTCCTCCGATACATGTGGAGTCGCCAGCCGCTTTTCACCTGGCAGTGAGGAGTTTCACAAGGGGGACATAGTGCATGGGAGGATCACGCTATTCCCCCTCGAACAGGCGCCCCGACTGACCAGAGGAGGTGCTACTGCAGTGATCCGGATACATACCCGCATTCGGCTTCCCACCCGCAGACACGGCCAATTGTGTCTGTCGGGATGCCCAACCAAGCCAGAAGTAGCACGGGGATTTGAACCAGCGATCCCCGTGTTGATAGGCAATGGAGTAGACAGCTACGCTACCCGGACGCCCACTCCAGACTTTTCTAGTTGTGCACAAAGGGGAGAGGAGAGCAAGTCACCTGAAAAGTTTCGGTCAGGGCGTATGAGGTTGTTCCCTGAAGTTAACAGTGAATTTGTGTTTTTTGGTTTGTACTTTTGTGTAGATCTGGCAGTGCGGCGGGACCCTGGAGATTGTAACATGCTCTCATGTGGGTCACGTGTTCAGAAAGGCCACACCCTACACGTTTCCTGGGGGTACAGGGCAGATCATCAACAAAAACAACCGTCGCCTCGCCGAAGTCTGGATGGATGAGTTCAAGAATTTCTTCTACATCATTTCTCCTGGTGAGTCTGTGTGTGTGTGTGTGTGTGTGTGTGTGTGTGTGTGTGTGTGTGTGTGTGTGGTGGGAAACGGGGCATGTGAATGGAGGTTGCGTCTCAGTAGCAGTTGTGATCCATCCATTAACCGGGTGACAGTGCGATGTTGCCGTGGTGACCTGACAGTGGGGAATGCGGCGATGGTGGGTGGTAATTTCACGCTAAGAAGCACCTATTAACCTTGCCAGTTCGGTGTGGACACACAAACACACAGGCTGGCAGAGGACAGCCATGAGTAAGGGTGGACTTCAACTCCTGTATGACTCACATGAAGCAATGATGTTCTGGATAATGATGGTCTTCATTCACTCCCTCGTAATTGATGCCTCGATGGAAACGAAAACACACTGAACAACCAGTCAACAAATGGTGAACTCTTTAAATGTCTTTCTGTTCTTACTGAGGTGTGATATATGTCAAACTTTATGTTGACCTGTGTGTGTGTGTGTTTGTTCTAGGCGTGACCAAAGTGGATTATGGTGACATCACGTCTCGCTCCTCCCTGAGACAGAAGCTCCAATGTAAACCCTTCAGCTGGTACCTCGAGAACGTCTACCCTGACTCTCAGATCCCTCGGCATTATTATTCTCTAGGAGAGGTACACACACACACACAAACCTACAGCCTCCTACAAGTTTCTAACTGTTTTCAGATATACATCCATTATCCAAACCGCTTATCCTGCTCTCAGGGTCGCGGGGATGCTGGAGCCTATCCCAGCAGTCATTGGGCGGCAGGTGGGGAGACACCCTGGACAGGCCGCCAGTCCATTACCATAACGGAAAATTAAAAGAAGAAAACAACATTAAACTGCAATAGCAGACAACTTCAATTCAGCACAAAATCCATTACAATGCTCCCAACCCCACCAACTTTCCCAGTTTAAACCAGGATAAACTAATCAAGACGAAGACAATGGGTGATCAAATTTTCAAGAAGAAAAAGCAACATCCAAAGTGCAAACAGCAGATGGCAGTAGGACTTAGAAACAAACAGAAGAAACTAGTGTTCAGATATCCAGCCAGAGTTAAATCACTTATTCACTGCCTTTAGGCTACAGCATGGTCATCCACGAGATGTGAACAAGTCTCCTGGGCTGGTTTAGGCTACCACATGGTCATCCACTAGATGTGAACGAGTCTCCTGGGCTGGTTTAGGCTACAACATGGTCATCCACTAGATGTGAACGAGTCTGCTTGGCTGGTTTAGGCTACAACATGGTCATCCACTAGATGTGAATGAGTCTGCATGGCTGGTTTAGGCTACAACATGGTCATCCACTAGATGTGAACGAGTCTCCTGGGCTGGTTTAGGCTACAACATGGTCATCCACTAGATGTGAACAAGTCTCCTGGGCTGGTTTAGGCTACAACATGGTCATCCACTAGATGTGAACAAGTCTCCTGGGCTGGTTTAGGCTACCACATGGTCATCCACTGATGTGAACGAGTCTGCTGGGCTGGTTTAGGCTACAACATGGTCATCCACTAGATGTGAACGGGTCTCCTGGGCTGGTTTAGGCTACAACATGGTCATCCACTAGATGTGAACGAGTCTCCTGGGCTGGTTTAGGCTACAACATGGTCGTCCACTAGATGTGGACGGGTCTCCTGGGCTGGTTTAGGCTACATCATGGTCATCCACTAGATGTGAACGGGTCTCCTGGGCTGGTTTAGGCTACAACATGGTCATCCACTAGATGTGAACGAGTCTCCTGGGCTGGTTTAGGCTACAACATGGTCATCCACTAGATGTGAACGAGTCTCCTGGGCTGGTTTAGGCTACAACATGGTCATCCACTAGACGTGAATGAGTCTCCTGGGCTGGTTTCGTGGTTTAGGCTACAACATGGTCATCCACTAGATGTGAACGGGTCTCCTGGGCTGGTTTAGGCTACAACATGGTCATCCACTAGATGTGAACGAGTCTCCTGGGCTAGTTTAGGCTACAACATGGTCATCCACTAGATGTGAACGGGTCTCCTGGGCTGGTTTAGGCTACAACATGGTCATCCACTAGATGTGAACGGGTCTCCTGGGCTAGTTTAGGCTACAACATGGTCATCCACTAGATGTGAACGGGTCTCCTGGGCTGGTTTAGGCTACATCATGGTCATCCACTAGATGTGAACGGGTCTCCTGGACTGGTTTCATGGTTTAGGCTACATCATGGTCATCCACTAGATGTGAACGGGTCTCCTGGGCTGGTTTCATGCTTCGCCAGCAGGTGACTGTGCTGTCTTCATTGTCTTCTCCAGATTCGAAACGTGGAGACTAACCAGTGCTTGGACAACATGGCCCGCAAAGAGAACGAGAAGGTCGGCATCTTCAACTGCCATGGCATGGGAGGCAACCAGGTAATGGAGGACCATCAGAGAAGAAGAAACGGGAGGTATTGGGAAAAGGTAGATGTTGAATGAAAGGGACAGAGGACAGAAGTAGGGTGGAATTGATGTGTAAATGGGGGGGGTAAAGAGGACACATACGCTGTCTTTAGGGTCAACCGTTCATTAGACGAGGTCAAACAAATGCCCGTTTGATTCACAAACACTGTTTGTTTATTTGCTTGGTAGGTTTTTGTCTGTTGAGCATGTGACTTAGTGGGCTGCTGACTTGACAAATTTTAATTTTAACACAGATTTACAAATGGCAGAGTGACGTCATACACAGAGAAATATGTAAAGCCAACGCAAACTTCATGTTCATATTATTCATGGAAGTGGTAGTATAAAGAGTTAAAATAACAAAAATATTTTGCTCCTCGTCGAATGTCTTCAACCTCATGTCTTTTTACCGACTTGTTTACGTCTGTACCTCAGCCAGTCAGCTGGCACTCTTATGCCGAGGGTTTCAAACTGAAGGAAACAGGAGAATAACATGTCGTTCCTAAATCAACAACACTGGAAGCGGCCATGAACACTGAGCCGCATTGCCCTGCACCTCTGAAG
The DNA here is from genome assembly GCF_029633865.1 of Lampris incognitus. NCBI lineage: Eukaryota > Metazoa > Chordata > Actinopteri > Lampriformes > Lampridae > Lampris > Lampris incognitus. The sequence goes on from NC_079219.1 coordinate 55,305,983, forward strand.
CCAACAAGGGGGGGGGGGGGGGGCATGACAGCTGAAGGATGAGGAAAAGATTTTATTTTTTTAAATCATGACATGTTTTGTGTGCGCACAGGTGTTTTCCTACACGGCCAACAAGGAGATCAGGACAGACGACCTGTGCCTGGATGTGTCCAAGCTGAACGGACCCGTCATGATGCTCAAGTGTCACCACCTGAAAGGCAACCAGCTGTGGGATTACGACCCTGTGGTGAGTGGCGGCCACTGTGAACGGAAGAGATGTACCAGGGTGACGTATGTGCGAATGTTTGCGTTTGCCTTTAGGCGTGCTCAGTAACGCCGGTAAGGAAACCACAGACAGGTGAGTCAGTTCATCTGGACACGACGGTTACTGAGAGAAACGTCTCATCACTCGTCTAGGTGACCCCGCCCTTATAAACAATACAGCGGCATAATGACCGAAACCAACAACCAGTTTTATATGCACATCCTTTTCTTTGGGTTTTTCCCCTCCTTTTCTCCCCAATTGTATCCGGCCAGTTACCCCACTCTTCCGAGCCGTCCCAGTTGCTGCTCCACCCCCTCTGCCGATCCGGGGAGGGCTGCAGACTACCACATGCCTCCTCCGATACATGTGGAGTCGCCAGCCGCTTCTTTTCACCTGACAGTGAGGAGTTTTGCCAGGAGGACGTAGCGCGTGGGAGGATCACGCTATCACCCCAGTTCCCCCTCCCCCCTGAACAGGCGCCCCGACCGACCAGAGGAGGCGCTAGTGCAGCGACTGGGACACATACCCACATCCGGCTTCCCACCCGCAGACACGGCCAGTTGTGTCTGTAGGGATGCCCGACCAAGCCGGAGGTAACACGGGGATTCGAACCAGTGGTCCCCGTGTTGGTAGGCAACGGAACAGACCGCTACGCTACCCGGATGCCCCATATGCACATCCTTGATAGGGAGGAACGCTGGTTTGAACGGGGAGTCAAAGAGGCCATCCCTGAACTGGGGGGGGGGGGGGGGGCTAAGAGTACATCTGTCACCATTTTACAGTGCTGTGAGTGCAACTATTCCCCAGTCCTCTGTGAATAGTACACATGGCCATGGAAACTCTAGTTAATGGTCATGGTAATTTGCATATGAAACCGATCGTTGGTTTGGGTCGTTATGCCACTGTATTGTTATAAGGGCGGGGGTACCCGCAGTCAGCTGAGACTGAAGACGTCACTTAGACGAGTGATGACACGTTTCTCTCAGTAACCGTCGTGTCCTGATGAACTGATTCACCTTTCTGTGGTTTGAATGACCATTTAAACCCCATCAGAGCATCCATCACACACCGGCTACACAGGCGTGGCAAGTCTTGAGAAGTGATTAAAAAAATGTAAAACTTAAGAAGAATGTTAGTTGGCATGTTAACTTGGCCAAACCCTCTGAGATCAGAAGATGGGCAAGTGAAGGACCGCTGTGTTTTTGTGAGTCCTAAACTTTCTCTCGATGCATGCTCAATACTCAAGGCTCGGCGTTTTCGGTTTTTATTTTTCAAAGCCATCCAGCATGCCGAAATTCACCACAAAAGGGCACTGTTACATAACCTCACACGAACAGGGACAACTTTTGGCTCGGTGGAAACATAAAATCCGGGTTAAAAATCTGGATATTTTTCGGTGAAAATGGGTAAAAACTGAAAACGCTGAGCCTCGTCGATGCTCCAGCTGCAGATTCAACTTTTCTGGCTTCCTAAACTTGGATTCGCTGTGATGCATTTCTACTCTTTCCTCCCGATTTTGTGAATTCCAATGAGCCATGCAAACAGATGGGGGTCAACACTTTGTCCCCATCTGCACACACCTGTTTATGTCGTTTGTGTCGTTTGTGTGTGTGCGCACTTGTTTACATGTGCCTCCCTTTGCTTCACTGTGCAGAAGCTGACTCTGGTCCACGTCAACAGTAACCAGTGTCTGGACAAGGCCAACGAGGAGGACAGCCAGGTGCCCAGCGTCAGAGACTGCACACACTCGCGCTCCCAGCAGTGGCTGCTCCGCAACGTCACACTACCGGAGATATTCTGACCGACAACCCCAGCATCAACACATACACACACACATCCACACACACACTCACACATTCAGCAGCCGAGAGAACGGGGCTCGTTGGATAAAACTGGGCACCAGGAAAGTGCAGACTTTCCCTGAAAAAGACGTGGGGACCCTGGGAAACGAGGAGGCTGGGATGGGACGGTACTACCTCTGGAAGTCTGTGCGCTGTCCCGTCAGCTGGGCAGAGCGGAGAGGTTGCGGAGGGACGGACGTGTTTGGCCCCTACCACAGGACGAGAGGCTAGAGACTCGGCTGTGTTTCTAAATGAGATTTTAACCGCAGAGAGAGACTCGAACTCCCGTGTCGGCGCGAGGTTGCGAGAGACACCGGAGGAGGCGAGGTTCTGTCAGTCGCAGCTTCCCCAGACAAAGCGGTCCACCCTTCGACTCATCACTTACACTAACGGACTGCCTCCCGAGAGAGCGAGAGCGTTTACATGTCTCCTGGAATGTATGTCGTGTGTCCGAGTATGAGGAGGGGGCGACTCCTCGATACTTTTCTTCTTTATTTAATTTTGTAACGGATTTTGGAAACGAACTCTGGTGAGCTCACATGAAGAAAGGAGCGTTTGAGCGCGAGTATGTGTGCGCGTGTGTATGTATGTGCGCGCGCGCCAGATAAAGCGAGCGAGTGTCGCGTACGGCTGCGAGAGCCCCTGCCGCAGCCTTGCAGCAGTGTATGTCTCCCTCTAGTGTTTCTCCTCAACATTACAACCTACAGACTGTAGCCTCCCCCCCCCCCCTTATTAGAGGAATATCAAAATACTCCATAGAGGGCGCTGACAGGATTCCTGTGCCCTCAGCAGAGAGACAGACATAGAGCTTATTGATGTTTGTGATATCATGAAATTTCTACGTCCCGTTTCTTTTTCTTTTTTTTTTACATGGTTTTGTCTGGTTTTACAGTGCTGTTAGAGTGCCACGCAGCATTAACCCTTGTCCATTATGTCTGATTCAGTTGTCTTTAAAGATGTGTAAAATACAGCTCGCACACACACACACACACACACAGGACTGCATATCTAACTGATGCTTACTGCCTAACAGTGTTGAACACAAGGAACTCTTCCATAAGGCGCTACAATGCTACACACAGACACAATGTATACATTTAGCAACACACAAACACTCAGACAAAATGTATACATTTTTCAACACACAAACACTCACACAGACAAAATGTATACATTAGCAACACACACAGACACAATGTATACATTTAGCAACACATAAACACTCACACAGACACAATGTATACATTTAGCAACACACACAGACACAATGTATACATTTAGCAACACACAAACACTCACACAGACAAAATGTATACATTTTTCAACACACAAACACTCTCACAGACAAAATGTATACATTTAGGAAAATGGTGTTCCAGACTGTTGATCCACTTTGTCATATCTTCACTGAATGACCTCTTGACAAAACACTCCCAGGGCTTCTTCCTCCAATGGAGTGTGCATGTGCACATGCGTACATTTATATTTTGTGTGTGTGTGTGTGCGTGTATGTTTAAAAAAAATGCACTTCTGAGTGTCTGTATGTCTGGAAGCGAGCGTGCATCTCCGGTGAATACCTTCAGGCTAACCCCAGCCCAGCAGCTCTCCGTCTACCAGAGCCGGACGGGTCTCGGATCCTTCCATTTCTTCCGTGCACACCAGAGCCCCAAGAGCAAAACGTGAGCAGCCTCCCTGCTTCTGCTGCACAGACAAAGAAACAGCACTGTGTCTCCGCTACTCGCCAGGCCTCGAGGGGTTTGTGAGGCGGCAGCCCCATGTGCGCCCCCCTCTCTTTGTATCGTTGTTACTCTGAGACGGGGTCACATAGGCTCACCATGGGCAGATACGAGGAATAAATTGAGACGCAGCGTCTCGTTGTCGTACACACTCTCCGCTGATACAATGTATCACTCCACTATGCCGGTTGCCCGCACTTGTTTCCTTCTGCTAATTACTGACTCCCTTATAAGTCGCTTTGAGTTAAAAGCGTCTGCCGAATAGGGGACATCCAGGTAGCGTAGCGGTCTATTCCATTGCCTACCAACATGGGGATCGCCGGTTCGAATCCCCATGTTACCTCCGGCTTGGTCGGGCGTCCCTACAGACACAATTGGCCGTGTCTGTGGGTGGGAAGCTGGATGTGGGTGGGTGGGTGTCCCGGTCACTGCACTAGCGCCTAACTGGAGTTGGTCCCCGGGGGGTCCACGGCGGCTGCTCGCTGCTCCTAGCTACACAGCTAGGATGGGTTAAACGCAGAGCTTAATTTCTCCCACGGGGATCAATGAAGTATCTCAAAATGAAAAAAGCTGGGTCACCGGCTGGGGAAAAGTGGGCGACTGTTGCGAGGGCCCCAGACCGTCAGTTGCCCCCGAGGCGACAGGTTAGTCTGATGGTTGGGGACAGTTTGATTAAATTGGTTTGCAGCATTTAAACACAGGATCAGCTGAGAGTATAGGAGCCTTAAAACGGGCCCATACCCATGTATGCACAATGTACCGAGAGTGGACAATCACCGTTTTTGGACTTGTTGTCCTGGCGCCCCCCCCTGGCAGGTTAATCCAGCCACGAGCCGACGGCGCCATCTTGGAACTCGTCAGCGTGCGTTCAGAGATGCAGCAGCTGATTGAAAGCCGGAACGTGACTTAGTCCTCATGTCTGTGGTGAGCTCACGTGACCCCCGTCTCACAGTAACGGTAAGGGGCAGCACACCCCGTGGGGGGGGGGCGTGTCATCAGTACAACCCACTGTTCAGCTCAGCCCGGGGGTGGGGTGGGGGGGGATGTCCGGGAATTTCATGCGGGGACCAGGTGATGCGAGTCCGGGGCAGCAGGCATATCTCCCTCACCCCTCCGCTCCGCTCCGCTCGATCCAGTTCTGTTTTCACCGACGTCTCAGAGAAGCAGGACGGACGAACAGAGGAAACACGTTCTCTCCACATATCACTCTCACACTCACTTCTACCGTTGTGCTTCTTTTCTTTTTTAATTCTTTACCTTATTTCATCGCTCCTCTCTTTGGTCTCTGTCGGAGAGAGGGTTTCAATGAGGTTTAACCATTTCGGCTTCCTCCAGTGGAGGAGGGGTTCACACGTAGTTCTGACATTTCATTGGTTCATCTTTGTTGCGGACATGATGGCGGGAGAGCCGGTCAAGTCACGTGAGAATGAATGGCTGTATGGTGACGTTGTGTACGTTCTGACTAAGTAAGAGGGATCATATTGATTGATACGTGGGTTTGGGGGTTTTTTTGGGGGGGGGGTGATTGGACATGTCCCACCGAGCTGATCCAAATGTTGTAGAAAATAAAAGTGAAAAAGTTTACAAGACAACCGGACTCTTATTTCCACCTCTCAGCTAAACATCGGTGTGGGGAAGCCTGGCCGGGGGGGGGGGGGGGACTCAAAACAACGATTGAGCTTCTCGTGCACACGTCTACACCCTGGCGTCCTGCAGCCCACTAACAAGTCCAGAGCAACTGAGTCAGCAGCACCTGAGTTTAGGTTGCACCACTGTGGCGAGGGAAGCCAACACCTGGTAACAGCTGAGATGATGGCACAAATGGTGTATTCTCGCCCACTTTGTCAACCCCCACAAGACCATTACTCCTCAGAGTCACGGGACAGGAAGTCAGCAACGTCCTGAATCCTTGGACCTCTCCAGTCAAGGAACCTCACCCGACTGAAATGTTCCCCGCTGGACGCCCCCAGTGGTTGGGGCATCAGGCCTCTCCCAAACAGCCTGGTTTGTCGGAGTATTCTGCCTTGAGCTCGGCGGAGGGGTTACAGACGATTGCTGCACCTTCCAACAGCCGCGGACGCCCCTGATGGTCCTGCCGCACCCCCTGCTAAAGCTGGGCACACCGCTGCGGGACCCGATTCCACCTCTGCCCCGGCTGCTTGCCTTCCTGCTCCATCCTGGCACCCCTGTCGGACCGCTTCCGCACCAGATGTCACCAAAGACTAGACAGTTCAGCACAACCTAGTCGATCCGGCAGCTGACTGTTGCCCCGTGCTGGGTCAGGGACACCATGAACTCCAGGCACATCAGCCGCCTGAACTCTCCTCTCTCAGGTAGGCACTTCCTTCACTGCCTCCTACTGGCCTGGACCCCACCACTGCCACCAGATGTGGGGAAGCCTGGCCAGAGTGGCTAAAATGTAGGAGGCAAACTCAAAACTGTTCAACAATTGAGCTTCTCGTGCACACATCTACACCCTCGTCCTGCAGCCCACTAACAACTGCAGCACAGCTGCTTAGATGCTCCCTCGGAGCCAGTCAGCAGCACCTGAATTTAGGCTGCACCACTGTGCCAAGGAAAGGTGGGAGGAAATGGTGTATTGTCAGCCACTTTGTCACAGTCAGAAATAGCCATTGCTCTTCTCTCCCAGTTTGTGTGACGGCGGAAGTTGGACAGGGAACATTTCATGATCTGTGTCAGACGTCAGGGGCCTTGGTCACAACGCAGCATGACCGAGTTAGCCAGACAACTGCACTGAGTAAAACCTGGAGCGGCTCCTCGTTACTTCAGTCCATGTTCCAGATCTTGGGGGGGGATACCGTGTTTTATCCCGTTATCTTAAGTAACCCTGCCTTTTGATACGGGCCCCTGATCCAAACTTGTAATACTGGCTCGCACTCAACCCTTCAATTAACCAGCTGCAACAGTGACTTGCAATTGCGTATCGCTTACATCATGAAAGGCTTTTATATCGAGAGGTAAATGAGAAGGAAAATCACTGGGCAGTAAAGTTACGCAGGGCAATGTCATGAGCTATGCAAAGCGGCGGTGAGTCATGACGCGTTTCAGAACAAGTTCACCTTGACCGTCGTTGCACTGAATCCCTCTGCAACATGGACTCGGCGTCCACACCGTGGCCACGTCCGAGCCGGCGTTGCATAACCACCTCTAACAACAGTGTCTGGAATATTCTCCACTAATGTTGGCCTCGTCCAGCGAATAGCAGGGACAGCTACGGCGCATAAGCTGTCTCAGTCTGTGGCAGAATTTTCCTCTGAATGCAGATATTTAACTAGTCTCTAGTGGACCTCAACAATAAACTGATTAATAGCACGGTGACATTTTTAGGTTCCGTCTAATATGTGACAGGTGACGTTCTTTGGACCTGATCTTTTAACATTTATACCTCCAGTTTGCTGAGCGTGCACAGTGCCTGAAGTGGAAAAAACAAGTGCCCTTATTCATGTTGTTGTCTCTTTACCTTTTTATTAGACACCGGGAGTGGAGAGGTAGCGGAAAGGCTTTCTTGTCTGCAGTGGTGATGGACAGGTTGACGGGCGAGATCAGGCAGGAGTCTCCGTGGACTATGATGTCTGCGGATGACATTGTGATCTGTAGCGAGAGTAGGGTGCAGGTGGAGGAGAGCCTGGAGAGGTGGAGGTATGCACTGGAGAGAAGAGGAGTGAAAGTCAGTAGGAGCAAGACGTAATACCTATGCGTGAATGAGAGGGAGGACAGCGGAATGATGAGGATGCAAGGAGCAGAGGTGATGAAGGCGTGTGAGTTTAAATATTTGGGGTCAACTGTCCAAAGTAACGGGGGTTGCAGAACAGGCGTGCCGGAATCATTTCAGAAGTGGGGGGGGGGGCAACAATGATCTATATGCGTGTGCAGGGGTGTACTGTGTCGTGCTATAAGAGCGCAGCTGCGCATGCCTGTATTTGGGGTTTTAATACAACAAAGCACGTTATTGAAGACACGTGTCCGCCTCATCTTGTTACTTTGTTGCAGTTTGGCATCTCAGTGTAGCGTTCTGTGTTGAGCTTGAGCGCTGCTTAAGCGATACATTGTATTCAGTTTTGAAACCCCGCTCTTTCTGCTGCCTGCCCACGGGGTGGCGCTATAATTCAAGCATAAACCAGCTAGTGCGCGTGGGATTAGATACAAATAGTCCATGGGCCAGACCATTTTTTTGGTGCATCTCAAGGTGGCAAAACTTGTGATTTTTGAAAAGGTACATGTATGTAGATGACATTTTGGTATGATAGCCCTTCCTAAGTGGTAGCCGAGTCACAGTTATCAGCTCATGAAGTTGATAACCCCTAATCATAAATTCAGTTTTTCAACACTAGTGTATGTCTGGTTAACGCTCATGTAAGGACATTTGCCAATGTTTAATAATACAGTGTTCGGTATAATTTTAAAGGGGACCTTTTAGGCTTTCATTTAAGACCAATGCCATATTTGTCTGACAAACACAGAGGTCACGTGACCTCTTTAAACCATAGATGACAAACATTTTCCCACAATTTTCGCCTAAACGATAACAAAATGCCTTTTTCTTATTATTTGATGTTGGAAGAGCTATATGGAGTCTAATATGAAACCTGCTGGTAAATTAGAGTAAAAGGTTCACCAACAGCCAAGTTCCATGACACAATCAAAAAACAGAACCTGAAGACATTTGCAAGCATCACTAAAAGTAGAGGAAAACCGGCAAAAAACAGGGAGGTGGTCTTGAAAGCAGATAGAAATCTCTTTGGACATATGATCATTGTTTCACAAAGTAGAGATCTTCACATTGAAGATGTCCTGGCTCATCCTCTTGGTCCACTACCTTGGGCACTTTCAAATCCAGATGGCTCACTGTGGAAAACTAATAAGGCTGCTCTTGCAAGAGAGTTGGAGAAATCAGGATCCGCAGTAGAAGAAATTGGAGAACATTCTGCATGCATCATTGATGGAATGAGCCTTGTTCAGAAAATGAAAGGGGATGGCAAAACCTTTGGAGAGATTGCTGGATCTGTGCTGAACCTAGTGCTGCATGAAGGAGGGCACAGTAAGCGGATAGATGTGGTGTTTGATGTATACAGGAAAACATCGATCAAGAATGCTGAGAGATGCAATCGTGGTTCAGCAAGTAGCACTCAATGGAAAAAGATTGCCCCGGGACACAAAGTTGTGCAGTGGAGAAAACTTTTAAGTAATCCAGACAGCAAAACAGCACTGATAACATTCATCGTGGACCAGTGGAAGCAACCAGAGAACCTTCAAAGGCTTAAGGAGGACAAGCAGCCATTTACAATCTGTGGAGAGACATGCTATTGTCTTGGCAAAACAGACTGGAATGTTGTTGAAGACCTGAAATCTTCCCACGAGGAGGCGGATACCCGCATGCTCTTACATGCAAATCATGCCAGTAAGAATGGCTATCAAACCATTCTTACTGGCATGTGAGCGAGGATACAGATGTCATGATCCTTTGTCTTGGATACTGTAAGAAGATAAACTGCCCTCTGTATCTGAAGTGTGGCACTCAGAATCGGACAAGGTACATCAACATCAGCAACCTTGCTCAGCTCCTTGGGGATGACCTATGTGATGCTCTTGTAGGTGTACATGCCTTCACAGGTTGTAATAGTGCAAGTGCATTTGCAGGACGTGGTAAACTTTGTGCTTTCAAACTGATCAAAGGAAACAGGACATTGCAAGAGTCCTTCAAAACCCTGGGAACATCCTGGGATGTATCAGACGAATTGTACAGCAATATGGAATCATTTGTCTGCAGGTTGTATGCGCCATCATCTAGCATATGTGACGTCAATGATCTGCGTTACTTGCTGTTCTGCAGCAAAAGGGGTGAAGTGGAGTCCAGTGTACTTCCTCCTTGCAAGGACTGTTTACAGATGCATATCCAGCGTGCCAATTACCAGGCACCAGTGTGGAGGCGCTGCCTGGAAGGACAACTAGACATACCAGTGCCAAAAGGACATGGATGGACAACTGATGACCAAGGTATACTTATAATAAAATTCACTACATACATGTTCATCATGCTATAATAATATGTATAGGTAATTTCTAAACATTCAACTTCCTCGCTGAAATGAAGCTGAAATATGTTCCACTTATTCTTACAGGTATGCTGATGTTAGAATGGATGCGAGGACCCCCAGCACCACTGGCTGTCCTGGAACTTATGGCCTGCAAGTATGTACGGACCTGCAAGCTTCCTGACTGCTCCTGCCTTGCCCACAGACTGAAGTGCACAGAAATGTGCAAGCTACAAACCTGCACCAATCAAAGAGAAGAGGACGTAGAGGTTGATGTGAAACTGGTCGACTATGATGATGATGATGATGATGATGAAGATGAGGTGTATTAAATGTATAGTTCTTATTTTTTTTTCTTATTTCCTTCTTTGAATCACGAATGGTGTCATTGAAAGGTGATAGCTATGACTAAGTTACTCCTTGGGGAGAATTATCCTATTGAAATATGTTGGTCCAAATAATGGAGGTGAATGGGCCTGAGCTGATGACTTCTCATTTAAGGTTCAAAATCACCTCTCACAAAGAAAAAGTATGGGTATATTATACATTTTCTGAATCCTTGGAATCTCTTCTGTACTGCAGTTGTTGAGTTTTGTGCCCCTGAGGTCTCTTGATGCCACAGGGCTAAATAAAGAATATAGTTTAGGCGAAGATTGTGGGAAAATGTGTGTCATTTATGGTTTAAAGAGGTCACATGACCTCTGTGTTTGTCATACAAATACAACGTTGGGCTTAAATGAAAGCCTAAAACGTCCCCTTTAAAATTATACCAAACACTATATTATTAAACATTGGCAAATGTCCTTACATGAGCTTTAACCAGATATACACTAGTGTCAAAAAACTGAATTTATGATTAGTGGTTATTGACTTCATGAGCGGATAACTGTGACTCAGCTACCACTTAGGAAGGGCTATCATACCAAAATATCATCTACAGACATGTATCTTTTCAAAAATCACAATAAAGTTTTGCCACCCTGAGATGGACGAAATAGTGAAATTTTGGCCTCTGGCCCATGCATGGACTATCTCCTGTCACCTCTGACGCAAGGATAAGACCCAGCACTGTTGTTCCTGCACTAAACCTGTCCAGCAACCCGTTTGCGTTGGTTGCTGTATCTGCTGTACCCGAGGCCATCTGCTCTAGACTCTCCAGCACCGAAGGATATTGGTCAATGACTGAGGTAATGGCCTTATGCCTTACTGTCCACCTGGTTGGACATAACGGCTTGAGTGTTCTGTATGGTGCTGATGCTGATTTAGCTATGTTTTTGAACACGGTCTTGAACTTTCCCACCAGATTGAAAAGATTCCCTAGTTCATGAACCCACTGCAAGGAGTCTCAAATCAGAGGCGATGATTTGCATGCAGCCTCGGTTGCCAGGTTGGCACAATGTATGTACAAGGCCAGTGGTTGCTGTTTCTTGATCAGTGCCTGTACACCCATGTTCTTCTCAGCCATGTTCGCAGCCCCATCGTATGCCTGTCCTCTTAAGGAGGATAATGGCAAATTCAGCCGTTTCAGTACACCGATAGCTATGTCACTGATAGCTTGTCCAGTTGTTGATGCAGTTTGGTAAAGGCCAACAAATTCCTCGTGCAGAATTAAATCATGGTCTACATATCTGACACAGATAGACTCCTGCTCTTTTCCAGATACATCCTGTGTGCCATCACTGATCAATGAGAACTGTACAACCTGTGGACCTTTGACAGCTGCAACAATGTCCCTGACCACTGTATTTCCTAGGAGCTGAAGCATTTCGTTCTGCCTTTGTGGGCTAATGTAATCTTGGCTGCGCTTCTCAAGCCAGTTAGAAATAATGGGGTCACTTTCTGCTTTAGACTTTAACATCTGATAGAGATTGCCTAGCTAGCTAGCTAGTTCGTGAGGGGGGTCTGAACTGATAACCCCAAACACAAGTTATAAACTAGACAAGGCAATAATTCATCCGGAAATACCTAAGAAAATCTAACTCAGAAACCCCAAAGGTAAGAAAGGGTGGTGTACTGGGCTAGACAAGCAAGCTGGCTAGCTACATTACTTACACAATCATTCATGCTCCGGTCTCCTGGTTGTCAGGAGCAACTGCAAGACAGTAACGAGGTCGGCAATCCCAGTGGCAAGGTTAAAATGGTATGGTCCAAGCATAGGGGTGTATGAAATCGTTGGAAAACAAGTATGAATGACATTTTAAGTAGTTCGACTGTCTTGTTATTTTACCTTTTTTGGCGAGGGAGTTAACATCATCATTCATGACATATTTTTTTTAGGGGGGACAAATTCACCTCTTCTAAATATTGAGGGGGACATGTCCCCCCTGACCCCCCCCATAAGTTACACCTGTAGGTGGAGGCTGATGCTCCAACTGCTGATTCCTCCATATTAGTCTTGTTAATGTGAAGCACAGTGGGATGTTGCCGTTCAAAGACAGCACAGACCAAGCGTTTACTGCAGTCGTGGCTTATATGTCCAGTGCCTAAGCATCCAAAGCAAATGCCCCTCTCCTTTAAAAGGCTGATTTTATCTTTGTGCCTTTTACCTTTAAATTGCTGGCATTGCTCAATAGGATGAGCGCGTGAACAGCAGTGGCAAGATTGCGTGTCTTGCTTCATTGAGCTATTGGTTAGTGGCTCATCTTCACCAGAATCCTTCTGTGTCACAGTAGTAGCAAAGCTACTGCCTTTGTACTTTGACTGTGTTGGCTGTACAATAAACTTGTTGGAAACGGCACTCGATGATGATACACCGTCAATATCACCAAAGATGGGGTCAGACAGCATTTTCACATGCTTCTCCAGGAACCTGACCAGGTGCTCAAAATTAGCTCTTTCTTGAGAACTTTCCATTATGTCATAAGCTTTATTTCTCCACCTCTCTCTGAGCTTATATGGAAGTTTTGAAATGACCATCCTCATGTTAGTTGGCAAATCCAACTCCTGCATGTACTCAAGTTCTCCCATCACATTGCAACATCCCCGTAAGAACAAAGCATAAGCCTGCAAGTTTTGGCATCCTCAGATTTTATTTTTGGCCAAGCTAGTGCCTTTGCTATACAAGCAGTGGCAATCCTGTACTTGTTTCCAAAGTGTTCCTCAAGAAGGCACTTTGCCTGGCTGTAGCCCTGCTCAGGAGCCATGTGCTGACAGCTTTGAACCAATTCCTTTGGCTGTCCTCTGGTAAACTGCTCCAGATAATACAAACAATCAGCTTCACTAGCTTTGTCCTCCACAAGTTGCTCAAATGAAGGCTTGATACTGTAATGGGTCTCCTTCAAATACAGGAATGTCTCATGTGGGCAGCGACAACATCCTCTGCTGGTAGACAAGAGAGGCTGCGATTTCATTTTGTTTATGCATAATGGTGATGATATTGTCAGGTGGTAGGCCTACTGGTGCATTTTGGGTTTGTTGATCTACATACTGACTGTTGCTTTGATTTGGCCACGCAGTCATACTAGGAGGAGCATACGTGCATGCTCCTGTTGCTTGTTTCATTGGGAACGAGATGTTTTTCTCTGGCCTACAATCCGTTGCTGGTGGTTGGCGTGCCAGTGACCAATCCTGTGGCTGCGAGGTCTGCGCAACAGGCCTATATGGCTTGACCGTAGGGTCAAGGGTGTAAGCAGGTTTCATTTTCCTCTTTTCCCTTTCACAATAAGCGTTCATGTCGTTAGAGGAGACTCGAGAACCACCTGCTTCCAAGACACTCAGTTGAGCAGTAGTTACTGCAAGCACCGCTTCCAAATCCATCTGTTGCTTTTTCCTCTTTAATTGTTGCTCCTGTTCCTCCAGTTTGTGCAGCTCCTTTAAGGCTGTCATGCGCGCTGTTGCTTTCGTTACTGATGAAGCATTTGACCTGTTGGTGTCAGTTTTGTTTGAGTGACGAATATTGGACGCACTGTCCTCTGGATTAATTTCACTTTCATCACCATGAAATTCACCTTTGTCACAGTTAAGTTCACCTTGCTTTTCAACTTTGTGATCATTTTTATCAGAACCATATTGTATCTTGTTTTTCAACCACAATTCTATTTTACTGAAAAATTCATCATTGAACAACATTTTGGCTCGAAAGCACACTTCATGTTTCTCATGTTCTGCTGGCGGCAATAAAGAATCACGTGTACACCTTATGTCGTCACAACATTCAATAAATTCATCAAAAGCTTGTTGCGCCTGTGAAACGTTGCCATTTGACAGTAAACCTTGTATCGTGTGTCAAAGATTACAAGCGTTAGTTAGATTTGATTTTCTACCTTTTTGCAATCTGTCCAATTTATTACACAAGGCTTTGGGGGTAGGTGCAATCGCCCGTTTGGGCCTGATAACGTCATCGGTACTGTTTGTTGTACCGGACGCAACCGGCTCATTCGCGTCCGCGAGCAGTGGCTTCTCCGTGTCACCAGTCGCGCGCATAGTGACGATCAACAGTTCGCAACAAACATCGCGAAAGTTTGTTCCTATGCATCGCGACCGACGCATAAGAATTACGCAATATTGTGTGCACACATACTGCAGATGGCCAAACCTTGGTAACGCGCTACACGTACCTCCCCAATGATGAAGATGATCCTGATGATGACGATGACCCGGCCACCGGCTCCTTCTCGTCCACTGCCCGTTCTGTTGTATCCGAAACCGCAGACCCAAGTGCCGTCAGCCGATGAGCAGAGGAGAAGCAGCCGGGAGGTAGTAGGATATTCCGCCGTGGGTTTGTCTTCAAACCAGCTTCTTTGGCAAAGTTTCCGACTTGCTGTGGAGGCTAAGCCCAGTGCTTTAAGCCACCGAGGCGCTACTGCTCGGGTTGACCTAATCGACGCACATTTCACACTACCACGTTTGTAAACAACGTAGAATGGAACGATGCAAAGTGCTGCGCGAACACTTGGTCCATTTCTTGCTCTTCGGCAGTAATCCATTGAACATGTAAACGCTGCACAAGTGTGTGAGTAGTGGTCGAAAACTGTTTGCCCTCCGTGCAGCGACACCTAACAAACAACAGGGGAGGTCCTACCTATGTGTTCCCCATAAAGTGGGAGGAGCAAACACCTTGACCCAATTAACCAATTGGAGGAGCAAAACATAGACCCAAAGCAGCGCCCTAGAAAGAGAGAGTTACGTCAACTCCGTAGACGTCAATGGGCCAACAGCAACGGCGGATCATGGGAGCCCCGGATAGTTCCAAAACAGTGCGCATAGAATATGTGTCACGTTGGAATATATCTATTATATCTATATCTATGTAAACTAAAAATAAGACACATTAGTCCCTAGTTAACGTGTCTAACCCTTTAGCCGAGCGGTTAGTGGCGTCGCCTTGTGGTGCAGCACACTCCGTATCGAATCCCGCATCGGACAAGAAAATAACCGGTTACATTATTATTATTATTTACAGGGTCGGACCCGTTAGCCAAGGTCTAGCGGGTCTATTTGTCCGTGCACGATGCATTAACACGTAATATTTTTGTAATATTTTTAACACGTAGAGTTTGGTACACCACAAGGCGACATCACTAACCACTTGGCTAAAGGGTCAGACCCGTTAGTTAGTGATTAATGTGTCTTATTACTAGTTTACAATAATAATAAATCTTATATAGCGCTTTTCTAATACTCCAAGTCGCTTCACAATAAACGGGGTGAAACAAGACGACAGATAAACATAACAGAAATACAGGGGTAGGTGGGAAAGGGGGGGCTTCAGTCGACTGGTTAACGTGGTGCAGGACATCCGGGTTCGCGTCCCGGCTGTGGCGGTTCCCGGGCGCCCCCCCCCCCCGAATTCGCTACATTAACACGACCCACGTGTAAATTAACACGTAACACATATTACGTGTTAATACGACCAAACTCTACGTTACGTGTTAACGCGTAATAGTTAAAATATTACGAAAAGAATTACAGCGTCCTGGAGCGGCTGCTTCGGGGTTCTGGCTGCGCTGGCTCTCGATTTGGGGGGCCAGGCTCCAGTGGAGTTGTGGGCGGCGGGCGAGGGAGGGCGGGGTAACATTACTGTTAAAGTTGAGTTTTGTTTGGCTTTTTGCAGAAGCACGTGTTCGCATTACTGAAAGCTAGCAGAGCTGACGTTAGCTAAGCTAACGGCTCAAACACACAAACGACGCAAACACGCGTCATTTTATGGGTTGCTATGCTGGCTACAATGCTTTTGATGTGTTGCAATTGTAACCAGGTTAAAATTAATGTTTTTATTTTATTTTGTTTGAGTATGAAATATCACCAAATCCTGTCTGTGTGCTGTTATTGTGTTTACTTTTTTATTTACTTTTATGTATGTTTTACAACGACCGTCATATACGTGTACTGTCGCTTTAAGAGAGAGGTCTTGTGGGTACACGGAAGAGGGAACGCGGGAGAGGCCATTTTTGTTTTGTGGGAGGAGTCTCAAGCAGCGATCGAGCCGAGCCACGCGTGTTTCTTACGGTAGGACAGTTTTGGTGGTTGAGGAGAACGTAACCTTGAGTATCCCTGTAAGAAGATACTGCAAGCTGTGGGATAAAATACTTGTTTATCCTTTCTTACATCGGAGTCCCGTGGACGGTTTCTCCTTCTAATGCACACGAGTGAAGTCCGGGCAGTGGTTGAACTTCGACCCCCACGTCCGTAAGAAACACCGCTCCCGCTGGAGGACTGGACGTTTGTCGAAGGATTTGAAACCAAAATAAATGGCAAGGTGGGCCAAATAGAGTCCTGTGTGTCCCCCCTCCTTCCTTGATCATGATGATGATGATGATGATGAGAGACTGAGGGCCCCCCACAACACCTGGGACCCCACCGAAAATAGAACACAACGCAGAGCTAATGATGAGAGTGACGGGCGTGCAGCAGGCTGACCAGCAAAGAACAGCATAGGACTGCCCCCGTTACATTGGTGCCGTGACCCGGATAATCCCTTTCTCCTCCATATCAGTGAGAACCTGTCTCAACTTCTGATAGTGGGCTGGGGGAACCCTCCTGTAGGGCAGGCGAAAGGGGCGCTCATCCACCAGATGGATGCGATGTGTGTATCCTGTGACCTCGCCACAGTCCAGAGAGTCCCTGGAGAAGATGTCATGGTACTCGGTGAGCAGCTGAGTGAGCTGGGACTTGCATGCCTCACTAACCTGACAGGAGCTGAGGTCAATGTCACTGAGTCCGAGCTCTGACAAACTCCTAGCCGGCTGGACAGGGGGACAGGCACTACCTGTGGCGTTGGACTCATGCCTCCCCGCAACTGATTGCAGTCCCTGGAAAACATTAAAGTCCTCAATCGCCAAGCATGGAAACACATCAGCCAACTTGCAGTTCCTTTTCAGCGTGATGGCTTTGTCAGATGGATTGACAACAGTCATGAGTACCCACCTATCACCCCAGAGCGGTGTGACAAGTCGACCTACGAGGACACCGCGTGGCATGGCCTTGGAGTCTGTCGGCTCCACAACAACAGTGCTTCCAGCTGACATAGGCACCTTAGCAGGAAGTCTGCCCCAGACTAAGTGCTCGTGCCTCGGTAAGAGTGTCACGGCCTGGGTGAGCTTAACAGTACCTATCTTCTCAGGAACTGCACCACCCCTCCAGCGCTCTACATTCGTGAACATGGACAAGAACTGTTCAACGTCAGGACTAGACGGATGTTCCTGTCTGGACGCGATGTCCCAGTACTCAGTACCACTCTTGAGTACATGGGCCACATGTTTAATGACGTTTGTGCCGACTATCAGATCATCATGCTGACCGGGCACGACCAGAGTGGGTATGACAAAGGAAACACCATAAAGCTGCATGTTGAGGTCATAAAAACCATCAGGCCTAGTCTCCAGACCACCGCAGCCAATCAAGACAATGTTCTCTTCAGGCTGCTGCTTCTCAGGTAAAACACCCCCAGAGCGGAGCTTCTCTACTGCATTTTCACTGATACTGCATGACATAGAGCCAGTATCCAACATGCCATTAAGCTGCACACTCTGGTTGACAAGAACAGGAGCATAGAACAAGTCACTGAAAGCCTGAATCCTCTGTGTCGCCTGAATGACCATACGCGAACCCTGAGGTGCTTTGGCACACTTGTCTTCTTACAAGTGAGCCAGGTCGGAGACATCAGTGAGGGATACATCTACTTTACCCACACCTTCCCTCTCTAGGTGTGGGTTTAGTAGTTTAACGGACGAGACTGATGACCAGCTCTTCCACCAGGCTGAGAACGGAGCTGGTTGGGCGGCTGAGGGTGAGGACAGTCCCTCTTCCAATGACCAGGAGACAAACAGTTTATACATCGGTTCGCCCGGCTGCAGTGGGAAAATGTGGAGTGATCCGGAGACTTACAAACCCTGCACAACCGCTGCGGTGCGTCTGGCACCTGCCCTGCGGCGCTAGCTGGCGGTTGAGTCAGCGTCGGTGTCCGGACTGCAGCGCTAACTGGAACCTGAGTCTGCATTTTGACCAAACGGTCTAGCAAGCTCACCAAACTCCTCATATAATCATCACCGCCAGAGACAGGTGCAGGAGACGGTGTAGGAGACCTTGCACAAAATGGTATAGGAGATGGCACCACCGGCACGGTCGTGTTCAAGTCGGGAGCCACGTCGACTACAGGGACATGAACCTGTGAATGGAACCTATGCTCTACCGCGCCTGCTTCACGTTGTCCACCTGCAGCAACACGGGACTTCCTCTCCAGCATGTGCTCATCAAGCCTCTCCTGGATCTCGCTAGCAGACCATTTCCCTGCGGACTTGAACTTAAAAACATTGGCAAGAGACTGATCTGGACAGTGTTTGATAAACATCATGCTTACCTCGTGGCTTGGCTCTTCAATACTACGGCCCTGCCACTTCAAGTATTCGTCAGCCACCTCCACTGTCTTATTAAGCCTAATCCAATACTCCATAGCGTCCTCACCTGGCTTGGGCAGCGTACTGTAAAAGTCCGCCAGGGGCATGCTCGAGTATGTGAAGTCACTAAAGTGTTGCTTCAGTACATCAAAAATAATGTGGGGGTTCGCTATGTGGTCGACAGATGTGTTGCGCAGCTTTATCCTCACCACGTCCCTTGCTTTCCCCATAAGCTTAGCTAGAATCTCATGTGACTGCTCACTAACTGGAATGGCTCGCTTCCTCAAATACAAAGTCATAAGGCTCTCCCACTCATGAACTGTAAACTTATCAGAGCTATCGCCCCTGAAAATAGGAGGCTCCCTAGCGTCTGTCTGCATTACTACTCTAACACTAGGCACTGTCTCCGAACACTGTTCAGCAGACCTAGCACTGTCTGTGTGTGTGTTTCTAAGCATTTGTGTTTCCTGCAGCTTAGCAGTGATTGACTCTCCTATCTTCTCTGCTAACCGAGTAATGAGCATTGCTAACTCACCCACTGGCTGCTCGCTGTTACCTAGCACAGCCCCTTCGCTGATACCTGGCCTGGCCCATTCTACGTAGCGTGTGGAGGTGAACTGAGGAGTGCCAAATGTGGTCAGGTCTCTAGGTCCTGGTGCTCTGGTGTCTGGTTCCCCGCCCTCTAAGAGCTTCCCGGAACTCCTACCTACACCTAGCCGTAAATCCCCACCCACATCTAACTGGTACCCCCTCTCCATAGCACACTGGCGATCCAAAAGATCCTGATCAGCAATGTTACCCCCACCTACGTACGAACCACCCTCTGCCATGTTCCTACCTCTAACACTCAGATAAAATAAAATAAAAAAGTGAAAAGCTCAATTCATTTAAATAATTGAATCTAGAAATAACTAAGAGATTGAAACAATCACACACAACCAACAAATTCACCAATAGATTAATCACATATGCACATATCCAGTAGTTTACATCAATAGATTATTCACACGAGTCCTTCAATCACATCAACATTAACCTTTTTTCCTTTTTTTTTTTTCGTGTGTTTTTCTTCCTTCAGTATATACAAATGTCCTGTTCACAAGCCCAGTCCATGGTAACCACAGCTATGACTGTCCAGTGTCCACACAGCTCAACTCCAGTCCACTGTAACATGAGCGTACAGTCTATAGAAATACCTGAGGACGTCTGGGGCTTGATGACGACAGCAGCCTCCCGCGGCGAGCAACTGATGTCACTCTCAGGATCCAGGAGGGTCACGGCACCAATGTAACGGGGGCAGTCCTATGCTGTTTATCTCTCCTAGAAAATGTCTCACTTCTACTTCCTCTTGCGGTGTAGCTACTTCATTGACCACACGGGTGAGACATACTGCAGCATAATGGCCTATCTTTCTGCAGTTCCTACATTCTACATTTCTGGCAGGACAAAAGTCTGCTTTTCCATGAGGTCTGCCACATCTGTTACACTTGTATCCATTTGTGTTACCCCTTGTTCATTGTTCATGATGATGATGATGATGATGATGATGAGAGACTGAGGGCCCCCCACAACACCTGGGACCCCACCGAAAATAGAACACAACGCAGAGCTAATGATGAGAGTGACGGGCGTGCAGCAGGCTGACCAGCAAAGAACAGCATAGGACTGCCCCCGTTACACAATGTAGCCTTTGATTGGATTAAAATGTGAATATTCTTCCTGATTTATGTCCGCGTGCTTTATTTGACCTAATTTCTTAGAGTGGACGGGAATGATTGAAACGTCTTTTTACCGTCAGTGTTACAATATAGGGGCATTAATGGGGGGGGGGGGTACGGGGATTCCCGACTATAAAAAAGGTGGAAAAAGGGTACCCTCCCCCATTACGGCGCCCCTGGTGCAGAAGAGAGGTGCAGAAGAGAGTGCAGGCAGGGTGGAGAAGAGTGTCCGGAGTGATTTGTGACAGAAGGGTACCAGCAAGAGTTAAAGGGAAGGTTTACGCGATGGTTGTCAGACCAGCTATGCTCCATGGTTTAGAGACAGTGGCACTGACGAAGACAGGAGGTGGAGCTGGAGGTGGCAGAGTTGAAGATGCTAAGATTTTCACTGGGAGTAACGAAGAAGGACAGGATTAGGAACGAGTATATTAGAGGGACCGCTCAGGTTGGACGGTTTGGAGACAAAGCAAGAGAGGCAAGATTGAGAGGGCTTGGACATGTGTGGAGGAGAGATGCTGGGTATATTGGGGGAAGGATGCTGAACATGGAGCTGCCAGGGAAGAGGAGAAGAGGAAGGCCAAAGAGGAGGTTTATGGATGTGGTGAGGGAGGACATGCAGGTGGCTGGTGTGACAGAGGAAGACGCAGAAGACAGGAAGAGATGGAAACGGATAATCCGCATGGGACCCTTAACGGGAGCAGCCGAAAGGAGTGGAGAGGTAGACATGAAATGAGGGAGAGGAGGGTATGACATGCATGGGACCGTGTGGTCATGTGGTATGTGCTGTAACCATTCAGCCATTGCGCCCCCCACCCCCCCATCATCATCATCATCATCATTAACATGTTGGCGTGTGTATCGGTCGGTATCAGCAAATTCTTACATTCTGAATTTCTACAGTGAATAAAAGATACTACGGGATCTCGCGCATGTCCACGACATAAAATATAGAAGAGGAACATCGGCCATTAAGACAGAAAGGTATAACTCGATTTTTGTGCCACACCGTGTCTGTCTGTCGTCCAAGTCCAGTCCAGCTGTCGACGGAAATCAGGCCCACCACCTCGGAACGTATCCTGCAGATACCTGCAGCCAGCTGAGGCTGAAGAGGTCCCTCAGCTCAGTGACGACACGTTTCTCTCAGTAAACGTTGTGTCCAGACGAACTGATTGGCCTTTCTTTGATTTTCTTACCTGGATGACTGAGCATGCGTACACGCTATCAAATAACTATAAGTAGGCCATTGATCCATTTTTGCGGTAAGGACCCGAGCGTCAACGTAATGTACATACATACACCAACTCTCCGGTAGGAAATTAGAACGGTAGCCCTGGTAACAAAAAGGTCATTGAGAGGTAATTACAGAAAGATCCAAAAAATACGGTGAAAATTAATGAGCGTTAAGTTTAACCACAACTATTTTACCTTTTCTTTAACAGGCCTTCGGGTCGCCGTTGGTAAATTAACGTCAACCAATTCCGCTCTTGGCCATTTTCTAACAGCCAGCCCATGACAACGCGACAGGACAACGAGCGGCTCGCTTATGGGCATCTGATGGCTTATTAATTACGGTAAACAAGTAAATAAAAAGCAGAAACAGACCCGGTACGTCTCATCCTTAGGCGAGGAATTCTTTTTTCATTCTAAATCTAAATTGGCGGGTCGGTAACCATGGTAACACCACGCCTTCCGGTTTCCGCCTCACGCCCCCTCCCTCGGTTTGTTTTTTCCCTCTCCGTGTCTTCGCACGCGCGTCTCGTGTTGCGGGTGCCCAGCGCGCGATTTAAAACAAACTCCCATTTTTTTTTGCTTGTAGGGGAAAAACGAGACGAACGAAGCCGCTTAGTGGTTTTATTAAACAGGGCGGTGAGTAGCGAAGTGTTTCTACCGACGGTTCTACTTCCCCCTTCTTAACTTCTGGCTGTAGTTTCTCTTTCCTCCTCCGGCACTCCGCGTGAAGAGCGCGCGCGGGCCACCATTTTCGTCTTTAACAAGCGTTTCAGTGATGAGACTATTCACGTCTTCTCTTTGTATTCCGTCTGTTTTCAGGTCTGTCGATGTCTGCGGTGAAACAATGACCATAGTTCTTCGTTTGCAAGGTCTGCACGTGAAAGCCGGGGCTGAAGACATCCGGAAGTTCTTCGACGGCCTCCACGTTCCAGAAGGGGGCGTGTGTATAGTCGGCGGGAGCCTCAGAGAAGCGTTCATTGCCTTCACCACTGAACGGGATGGCCAGCTCGCCATGCGTTTCTCCGGAAGTCTTCTCAAAGGGACTCGGGTTACTCTTCACATTAGCAGCATGGCGGAGGTGGAGCACAAAATAAAGTCGAAGCTAAAGCACAAGAAACTCGCCAAACTGCGCCGTCCTGTCAAGAAGCCTCAGCCTCGGCCGCCCGCAGATTCACCACCAGCGGATCCACGGACGGTTGCGGCTGAGGCCGCTGTGCTGTTTGATCTGATCCTCCAAGGACTGCAGCAGAGCCAGCACACACAGAACACCGAAGAGGTGCAGAGTCCACATTGTATGAAGTCTGACGAAACATCTTTGGCCCTTGCTGATGATTTCCCATCGCCCGAGGAAGCTGCCATGGTAAAGCCAGGCTATGTCAGGTTGTTTGGCCTGCCCACACTGGTCACAAAAGGGGACATTTGCCACTTCTTCGAGGGGCTGCTAGTTGAGGAAGTAATCGTGAATATCAAGTTGGGGCTAAAGAGTGGCTGCCTGGTGAAGTTTGCCAACTTCCAGGATGGATGTGATGCTCTTCTCTTAAATGGTCAGCAACTGGGCTCGGCTTGTGTGGAAGTGCGTGGGGCAACTGAGAAAATGTGGAACAGTGCAGTGCAGGAATGTGAAGACCTGTCCACTGGGTTTGATGAAATGAATGGGACTGTATTACCCTCTGTGACACAAAACATGGAAAAATCAAGGCCCGCTCATGAACTAATGAACCCCAAAGGCAGCCCAGTGAGAAAACACAGAGAAAAATCTCCACCAGCTGTGCAAGCTGCCAAGGTAAAGCCAGGCTATGTCAGATTATTTGGCCTGCCCACACTGGTCACAAAAGGGGACATTTGCCTGTTCTTCAAGGGGCTGCTAGTTGAGAACGTAATCATGAATATCAAGGTGGGGCTAAAGAGTGTCTGTCTGGTGAAGTTTGCCAACTTCCAGGATGGATGTGATGCTCTTCTCTTAAATGGTCAGCAACTGGGCTCCACTTGTGTGGAAGTCCGTGGGGCAACTGAGAAAATGTGGAACAGTGCAGTGCAGGAAAGTGAAGACCTTTCCACTGAGTTTGATGAAATGAATGGGACTGTATTACCCTCTGTGACACAAAACACAGAAAAATCAAGGCCCACTCATGAACTGATGAACGCCAAAGGCAGCCCATTGAGAAAACACAGAGAAAAATCTCCACCAGCTGTGCAAGCCAAGTGGAGATCTAGGAACAGCTGTTTGAAATTACAAGAAAAGCCTAGATATGGTAATACTTCCACAAGTGGTTTATCACCAGATGCAAAGTATTACGTCATGGTAACTAATCTGCCAAAATATTTTACAAAAACAGAAATTAAAGAAGTGGTTGGATGCCAGAAGAGACCATGCAAGGTTATACATCTGCTTGATAAGAAAAGCCAAAGAACACAGACAGCGTTTGTCATTTTTGACCAAATGGAGGATTATGACTATGCTATGAATCTGAATGGCTGCTTTATTTCCTCCCAAGCTATTTGTGTCACATCAGTCAACAAGGAAAAGATGAATGAAATGTTGGCTGTTTCCCGTACCAACTATCTCGAATGTTTGAATTCAAGGCAAATTAAAAGGAAGAAACCAAACACAAGATACTCGAGCATGGCTGTGGATTTGGCGGCTAAAACATGCGTATTTGTAAGAAATCTGCCAGCCAATGTGCAAAAAACTCAAATTAGAGATGTTTTCCACAGATATAAACTGAGAGAAGATAATATCTTCTTATTGCAGGACAATGGCGGCAATGGGATTGGCGAGGTTGTGGTTCAGTTTAAATCGGCAAAACAAGCAGCACGGGCACAAGGACTCCATGGTCAGATGTACCAGGGGGCAGAGTTGCTCCTCAGCTGCATAAGTCTGAAACAGATGGAAGACATCTTGAACAGAAACCCATGGAAAAAAGGAACCAGGGGGCACCCCGGTGGCTCACCTAGTAGAGCACGTACCACATAACATAAGGCGGCTGAGTCCGTACCGCTGCGGCCTGGGTTCGAATCTGGCCCAGGCCCTTTGCTGTATGTCATCCCCTCTCTCCCATGCCTTTCCTGTCTTTCTCTACTTATCGCTATCAAATAAAGGTGGAAAATGCACAAAAAAAAACTTTAAAAAGGAACTGTACATTTCATGGTAGTGCAAACGACAGTTGTTCAATGTAGAAACCCTCAGCAAAACCTGATATTGTTGCAAATTTTGCATTATCTAAAGTAAATATTGTCTTAAGAGAAATTTATTTCAGTAACATTGCCTAATTTTTGTTCTTGGCTCTTGTTACAAAAGTTTGCTCTGAAGTTTGTCATAGTCTTTTTTTTCCAACTCGATTTGAAATAAATATGACCAAAACATCTGGTTTTGCAAGCCAATCTGTAACTCAATTCAACTGACTGGCAGAGCCACAGATGGGAACTTGTTTATTGTACCAAATGTCAGGGATACTTTTTAAAAGAGAGGGAAAAAATGCATATGGCTGTAGTCACTATCTTTGCCTGGTTCTCAGAATTAATTTTGAAGCGTTTTGAGTTTCGCTAACTCATTTCCCCCACGTTAATGACGGTCACAACCCAACTTGAGAGGAATTCCCCCCCAGAACAACTCGGGCAGGGGAGACACTAAAGAGTACATTTCATAGTTTCATCATTATGCATTTTGTCTGAAGCCCTGAAAGGAGTTTCTCAACTGCTAGCAAGTGCCGCAAGCGCGTCACACCTTGACATTTTAGAGCCCACAAAATCTCTATCCTACAAATAAGTTGACTTGTTTAGTTGTATTTAAAGATTGATGATTGTTGCCTTCAGGATTACCAATTTATAAAATCTAGCATGGACATCACTCCACCTCAATTTGGGTGCTGTAGAATTATTCCCATACAAATTATACCAACACTATTTTTCAAGGGAATATGGATTTCACTTTGTCATGAAAGTCATTTTCTGTAATTATTTTAATAGATATAAAAAGTACATTGAGGCCAGTTGAGTTTACGCAGGTAAGGCATGCAGCAACCACACCTTGTAACAGTTGCCTTAAACAGGCTGAGAAACAAATTTCAGTTTTAGCACGTGTCTTAAAATAAATCCTAAACAAAGAAATAACACCTACACTTGGTCCAAATGAGATTATTCATAGCAAGGCTTCCATTTATAGACTGTGAGCTACACAATGGGGATACAAAGGTTTTTACACAATCCCTCTGAAGTGAAACATCTGCGGCGTCTGGTGCCAACATGGACAGGTAGAAGTGTGAAACAAGAATCGAAACAAGGTTTTGCGGAGTGTGTCAGTTGTAGAACCTCTGGGGACCATCAGAAAATCTGGACGAACCTGCAGAAGAAGAGACATTTTGAGTACATTGAATAAAATGGAAGGGGGTAAGACTTTCCACCCTTGTAAGGGTTCCAGCTGATACAAACTTGTGTCAGATTTGACATGAACGTTTCATTGCAAGGGTAGTGTGTTCTCATGACACGTTTCTTGCAACATGTATGCTTCTGAAGTGTGAAAAGAGGTACATGGAGGCCCCTGGAAAATGCATGTACGTACCCATGAGGCTGCCTGCATAGCGATCTCCAGTGCCGGACATTCTGGGAGGAGAGTACCCGCCCATGGAAGCCTTCGAGTTGTTCAAACTGCTGTTCATACTAGGACCCTGGATGACAGGAAACAATACAGAGGGGGATTAATTCTTCAGTCTACGCTTGTTATGAAAGGTGACGTTTCCATCACTTCAACTTGTGACAGTTTGTTAAGTGACATCAGGGTCTGAGCTCAGAGCTGATGACTCCATGTGTCTGTTGTGAGGTAAAGAGGAACTCCACCATAAAATAGAATTCAGTATAACCCATCAAATAAGAAGGGCCAGTTTTAATTTGTGAACACAAGCAAATCAATGTCTTGATGCATGCTCAATAATCCAGGTAAGAACATCAAAGGAAGTTGAATCAATTAACTTAATTTACAGATAAATTTCATCACTCAACTAAATTACCATTTCGGTCTAAACTGACTGCAGGTAGAAAGAACGGAAAAGCCACTTTATTTTGTCATTGTACCTTACAAAAAGTTGTATTCTTACAATGAAATGTGTTCTCTGTATTTAATCATCCTATTGTATAGGAGCAGTGGGCAGCTGCAGCGCCCGGGGACCAACTCCAGTTCTTCTTTCCATCGCCTTGCTCAGGAGCACAGGCAGGAGTATTAACTCTAACATGCATGTCTTTGTGATGGTGGGAAGAAAACGGAGCACCCTGAGAAAACCCATGCAGACACAGGGAGAACATGCAAACTCCACACAAAAAGGACCTGGGACGGCCTGGGGTTCGAACCCAGGACCTTTTTTTCCCCAAAGTGCATTATCTTCTTGTGTTATCCACTAAACAAAGCAATATATCATTCTACAGTATGACCAACACAACAGTCAACGTTTGAACTGCTCTTTCCTGTAGGCCAGGCCTACGTGTTATGATGAAATGAGATGAATTGATGCATGGATTGATATGACTCTTCATTTATGTCTTTATGCATGGTCAATAATCCATGTAAGAAAATCAAAGAAAGTTGAATCAGTTCATCTGGATACGTTTATTGACAGATACGTTTCATCACTCATCTAAGTGACCTCTTCAGTCTCAACTGACTGCAGGTATCCCACCCTTATAAACGATACATTTGCATAACGACCGAAACCAACGGTGTTTCATATGCAAATTGGCGTGACCATTAACTAGAGTTACAATGGCCATGTGTACTATTCACAGAGGATTGGGGAATAGTTGCAATCACAGCATTGTAAGATGGAGACATATGTACGCTTAAACCCGCCCTCGGTTCAGGGATGGTGATTCCCTCTTCACATAGATGACCTCTGACTCCCCGTTCAAATCAGCATTCCTCCCTATCAAGGATGTGCACATCCTCATCCTTGAAAGAGTGGCCACTGGCCTGTAGATGGTGTAGACTGTGGAGTCCTGGGCTGATGTGTTAGATCTTCTGTGTTGTGCCATCCTCTTGGCCAGTGTCTATTTAGTTTCCCCAATGTACAAGTCATGGCAATCCTCCTGGCACTTAACAGCATACATAATGCTCCGTTTGTGCCAGGGGACCTGACCCTTAGGGTGGACCAACTTCTGGCACAGTGTGTTTTGGGGTTTGAAAGCAACTGAGACACGGTTTTGGAAAATACATGTCTCAACTGTTCCTACACCCCCACCACATATGGAATCACCACTGGTTTACAATTCGACAGCGGTTATCCTTCTCCTCTCTTCAATCGGCTGGTGCACCGTTTGGGCGTTTTCCTGGCTTTGACAAATGCTCAGCTAGGATAACCACACTAAGCAGGCTGCTAAAAGTGGGATTTCTCGCCTTCCCTGGCCACTGTGTTGGTGGGGATGTCAGCTCGGTGGCACAGCGTCCTGATGACTCCTAGTTTGAGCTCCAGTGGATGATGAGAGTCAAACCTTACGTACTGATCAGTATGTGTTGGTTTATGGTAAACATCAAGTCAAATGTCCCTCATCACCAATTGCAATCTCACAGTCTAATCTGTAATTTTTCACATCCTCCCTGGTGAACTTGATGTGGTTGTCCAGAGTTCATGTGGTCAGTTAATAAGGGTGGGGATACCTGCCGTCAGTTGAGACTGAAGAGGTCACTGAGATGAGTGATGAAACATTTCTCTCTCAATAAACGTGATTCAACTTTCTGTGACCTCGCTGATATAATCACGAGATAAATCCTGGATCTTCAATGAACACAATTAGGACACAGATGCAAACTAAGTGTGATCTTATGGGTCCTTTTAAAAAAAAGGTTATAATCCTGAGGATCACGGTTTAATTTACCATATTTTCCTGACTTTAAGTCACCGATTTGTTTTTTACCCGTCTGGCTTGGTCTTGTGACTTATATTCCAAAATGACTTTCATCTATCCATTATCCAACAAACAAGGATAATTTTGTCGGATGAATAAACCGCATTTCAACTAAGGCCACTAGCTAACACGGTTTAATCTTGTGACTCAGTTGACACGTAAGTGCCTGCTACTTTTGTTAAATTTGATCTACTTTGAGTTTTTTTTTTAATCACCAGCTTTCCCCCTTTACTCTGCATTTTTATTTATAGGCCCCCTAATTCAGTTAGTTTTATTTCTGAATTTTCTGACCTATTGTCATGCCAAAACATGACAGGGTGCTTACTCGTGACGATTTTAATATTCACGTGTTGGGACTAGAACTGAACCCTCTGGTCGCCCTGTTTGGCACCACTGGCGAGGATGACGTACACCCGACCCCATCCAAACGCCACATATTATCCTTCGCTTCTCTGTTGGCCAGATGTGCAATATTGCTGAGATGCAAGGATGCTGCCCCGCCCACCCACGCTCAGTGGCTGAACGATATTGTGCCCTGTCTAAACCTCGAAAAGATCCTCTACGCAGTCTGTAACTCCGAGGACAAGTTCCAAAAGGTGTGGGGACCTTTCCTGGCATAATTTCAAGAATCTCCTGCCAAACTGAAGATTTATTGCCCCATTCTCTTCTGCTTTTTGCCAATTTATGTCAGTAATACAACCCGTGAAGGTCTACCAGTTTCTAAACCCCCTGTCTTCTATTTACCAACTTACCTATTATTCTTTCTTTTCTAAATCCTAAACCCGACTTCCAGCACCTTTTCTGTTTCACTCCAAGGACAAAATGCCCTCTTACATAGCCCATCCCAGCTTGTAGACGGGGCTAGTGGGGTGGGGGTGGATGGTTGATTGGGGATAAGATTATATGTCATGTTCCTCTGTCATTTTCATATCATGTAAATCTGACACATCTCATGCACTTGTTTTAAAATCTTTGTGTAAGTATTGCTTTTTGTTTAAAATCCAATAAAAAATATCGAGGAGAAAAAAAATATTCATGTGTGTTTTCCTTCCCATTCCTTGACTTCACACTCTTTTTAACCTCATTCAATCTGTTGAAGGGGCCACACATTCCAAAAGCCACATTTTAGACCTTGAACTCTCATCTGGTTTCGCTCCCGAGTGTCTTAATCTGGTGGATATGCTTATAAACAATGACGTGCGATCAGGGTAGATAAATTAATCAAAATAACCCTACAACAGACTCATAACATCTCACTCTAGTTAGAAGTACTACTACTACTACTTTCGGCTGCTCCCGTTAGGGGTCCCCACAGCGGATCATCCATTTCCATCTCTTCCTGTTCTCGGTATCTTCCTCTGTCACACCAGCCACCTGCATGTCCCCCCTCACCACATCCATAAACCTCCTCTTTGGCCTTCCTCTTCTCCTCTTCCTTGGCAGCTCCATATTCAGCATCCTTCTCCCCCAGTATACCCAGCATCTCTCCTCCACACGTCCAAACCATCTCAATCTTGCCTCTCTTGCTTCGTCTCCAAACCGTCCAACCTGAGCTGTCCCTCTAATATACTCGTTCCTAATCCTGTCCTTCTTCGTCACTCCCAATGAAAATCTTATCATCTTCAACTCTGCCACCTCCAGCTCCGCCTCCTGTCTTTTCATCAGTGCCACTGTCTCCAAACCATATAACATAGCTGGTCTCACAACCATCTTGTAAACTTTCCCTTTAACTCTTGCTGGTACCCTTCTGTCACACATCACTCCTGACACTCTTCTCCACCCACTCCACCCTGCCTGCACTCTCTTCTTCACCTCTCTTCTATACTCCCCATTACTTTGGACAGTTGACCCCAAGTATTAAAACTTATATGCCTTCATCACCTCTACTCCTTGCATCCTCATCATTCCACTGTTCTCCCTCTCATTCACACACATGTATTCCGTCTTGCTCCTACTGACTTTCATCCCTTTTCTCTCCAGTGCATACCTCCACATCTCCAGGCTCTCCTCAACCTGCACCCCACTCTCGCAACAGATCGCAATGTCATCCGCAAACATCATCGTCCACAGAGACTCCTGCCTTAAAAGTATTAGTATTAAGTATTATTAAGTATTAGTTACAAGTGTGCTGTGTTATAATGTATTTAATGATATTCTATGTCCTTGTCCATTTTAAGTCCTTAAACGTAACATACTTGTCTGAACTGATATCAAGAAATTACCACAATCCAAAAGTTCTCTTTAGGGTAAATTGTTATTAATGGTCCCTCCATTTCTTTGAACCTGATGTTAAGTTGTCCGAAAAATGTCTCATCTTGTAAATAAGGTGGAGAATATCAGATCCCAAATCCAACCTGGCCCTTGCATTCATTCCATTCCCCATGTTCATTCTGCCACTTTTATCTAGTTCCATCCAATTACAATTTCAGTGTTTGAGAGTACAGTCTCCAAATATGAACTCCTTCTGCAACTTAGACATCATTCCCACTAAGCTGCTCAAGGACGTAGTTTCAACTGTTAGCCCAGCTATTCTGCAAATTCTTATGTTGGTTCGGTCATGTTTTCTCCAGCTCAAGGTAATCTCAAATTAGGTCATTTTTATCAAAAAGTTGTACATGCTTTTATCTATTCTTGGCTTGACTATTGCAACACACTTTACTTGGG
Organism: Lampris incognitus; assembly: GCF_029633865.1. Lineage (NCBI taxonomy): Eukaryota > Metazoa > Chordata > Actinopteri > Lampriformes > Lampridae > Lampris > Lampris incognitus. The sequence goes on from NC_079219.1 coordinate 55,337,191, forward strand.
TATCAGCAAGGGCTCCCTCCACCATCTGCAGTTGGTACAAAACACTGCTGCTTGGCTTATATCTGGAACAAAGAAGCATGACCATATCACTCCTGTGCTTGCCTCCCTACACTGGCTCCCTGTTAAGGCCTTCAACGGTCTCGCTCCTACATGCATTTCTGATTTATTGACCCGGTACACACCCTCGCGACCATTAAGATCCTCAGATGTGAGCCCTGCTGGTTATTCCCAGGCCTCAGTTTGTCACAATGAGTGATCTGGCTTTTGCCGTTAGAACCCCAACACTATGGAATGCTTCCTATTGAACTAAGACAAATCAAGTCTCTAGCTTCTTTTAAAGCTCATCTTAAGAAATTTATTTTTGTGAAAGCTTTTACAAATGTTTGATATTTATTTTCATTTATTCATACGGTCTTTATTTTTGCTCTTACTTATTTGGTCTTATTCTTGTTTTCGCCTTGTCTGGTTTTATTTCTTTGTAAAGAACTTTGTAATATTGTTTTAGAAAAGTGTTATATAAAAAGTTATTCTCATTAAACGTGTACCATCCATAGAAATTGAATGACAGTAGAACGGACATTGAACTGTTTGTGGTGTCATTTGAGTAGGTAAAAAGAAAATAGTTACTGTTGCTAGTTGTTATGGTGCCAACACGTCAGTGGGGCCGTGAACGTTCGTACTTCGCCACTGCTCATTTGGTCATTACTGCAGAACCTAACTTCAGTGAGTCCTCGAGAAGTTAGCCCGCTACAACGGTCCAGTCAAGTTAATTTTATTTGTATAGCCCAATATCACAAATTTGCTTCAGTGAGCTTTTACAGCAATACAACATGCTGTCCTTAGACCATCGTATTGGATACGGAACAAATCCCTAAAAAAAAAAAAAAAACCTTTACCAGGGAGAAAAAATAGGAAGAAACCTCAGGGAGAGCAACAAAGGAGGGATCCCCGCCCCCCAAGACAGACAGATATGCAATGGATGTTGCGTGTGTACCAATGATGTGCGGTCAGGGTAGACAGTACCTACCCTGTGATAATTTAATCAAAATAACCAAACAAAAAATTCATAACATATCAAAATCTCACTCTAGTGTCAAGTATGCTGAGTTATAATGTATTTTTAAATCCTTATCCTTTTTAAGTCCTTAAACTTGTAAGAGCGAAACACTGTATAGCACACAAGCTTGCCTACTTTTTCAATGGCAAGGGTAGGCTCTGCTTTTTTCAGGATTGCCCTTAATGTTGTGAATTTCAGAGTTTGTGCATGCGTATTGTGTAGCTTAAAGCGAAATCAATGGACGAGGAAAGGCACTGCTTATGGCGGGAGTGCAAGCCAATCAAAGCCATCAAGGTGCTAAATTGCTACAATGTCAATAGATATTTGTGCTATCAATAAAGCAAGCTAGCTCAGTTGAATTTGAGCAGCTTAGCTACACTTCAGAGCGAAATCAGTAATGTCGACCATCGTATGTCTTCCAAGTTTTAATAAACGGGATTACCAGCAAAAATTACTTGTCATCAAGCAAGGCAAGCCTACACCAGCTCTCCCTGACCTCCACCAGCGTAAAGGGCAGAAAATCATCTGATCATCCCAGCCGGAGTGGAACATAAGGAAAGAGTGGCTATGCGACTTCGATGCTACCACCAGCAGGCTGTACTGCTTCCCTTGTTTGCTGTGCTCCAGAGAGCGGGACAGTGTATGGGTAGGTGCCGGCTACTGTGACCTGACCAACCTGCCTGCAGCGCTAGTCAAGCACGAGCAGTCCAGTTCACACATTCAACATCAAATAGCATTGAAAGCCTTTGGAAACTGCACTCATATCAACCTAGCTTTAAATGAGGCTAACAAACAGCAAGTCTCCGCACACAACATGAAGGTGAGGGAAAATCGTGAGATTCTGAAGGACTTGATACGTGCTACTTCCTACTTAGGGAAACCAGAATTAGCCTTCAGGGGAAACAAGGAACGCACCGGCTCATCAAACCAGGGAAACTATGTGGAGCTCTTAAACCTCATCGCAGAGAAAGACCAGCGGTTGGTGACGCATCTTGAAGTTTCCTCAGTGTTTTCCGGAACATCAAACCATATTCAAAACAACCGTATCTTGGCAACGACACTCTTCAACAGAACACATTCAAGAGGAGGTAAATGCAGCCCCCCCTCGCGTCCGTACAAGTCGATGAGACCACTGATGCAACCAAAGCCCAGCTATCTGTTGTACTGCGGAATGTCTGCCAAAATGGAATTAAAGCAACATTTTTGGGATTTAGTGATGTAATGCTGTGTAATGTAATGATGTTACTTAGTCATTTCACAGCTACCAAAAGCCATATAAAACAAAAAAAAAGTACTTCATATATACTTGGACAATATTTTTGTTTAGGTTTTCATTTGGAATGCAGTTCAGCCAGGGGGGCACAATATTCTAGAATTCTGTGGCAGTTGGAAGCATGAAGAAGGATCAGATTGTTCTAAAACATTAGAGAGCACAAAAGGATGTAATCTGGATATATGAATGCCCACTGCCTACCCAGCCACTGACCTCACCGCACGTCACTGGTGTGTACACAATTTACAGAATACAACACTTAAAGAGGATAACAGAATTATAAGACACATGAAGAATATGATGATGAGGAAGATGCCAAGCAGTGTCCTGATGCCACCGGAACAGCCTAGGACCTAAGCCACACGACCACCATCACACCATGTATATAGAACTGGCAGCACAACAGACAACACATGCACACAGGGGAGACTCACATCACACCATTCACATATGCAGGAGAAGAAACAAGAAAAAACAGTCACACGTTGGAGTGAGAGAAAGATGTAACACTGAAACATGATTTATGAGGTAGACAAAAAAAAAATGCGATGAAGAGGATACCAAGCAGTGTCCAGGTGGTGACCACCATCACCATGGAGACCTGTCATTCAATTTCTATGGTACCACCATTGGTACCATTTTTTTCCCCTCACAACAACGCATTTTTTTACTGAGTACGACTAATACTCCGGTGCAACTTGTAGTCCGGGAAATATGGTACCGACCGTGATCTTGTAATTGCAGTGGCATATAAGCACCAAAAATCCCAAGGATTAATTTATGAAGAATTGCTAGTACCGTTACATCAGCACTGTCCCCACCCACAAAGTAAAACACGGTCGAACCCGATTTCTACTTAAATACAACATCAATAGCTAAAGGTCTTCTACGCGTTTGCTCAGACATATGTGGTTTTTAGCCAAAGGTTCCACTTCATCCTCTCCTCGTCACCATCTTCTATATTTGGCTGCTACGATTGAGATGTGAAACACAATATGGTGAAACACTATATGGTGTATCATTTTACCCCAAAAAGTCCTACATGACCATAACCAATAAATTGAATTTAAAAAAAAAATCATGATTTGGATACTAATAGATTGTCTTAAACACACCAGTGCGAGAAAGTATCAAAAATGACACTTTTGTGCCCGTTAGTCTTTAAGAATTGAGGTTCCAGTCCTGGTCGCTACACTAGCACCTCCTCTGGTCAGTTGGGGCACCTGTTCAGGGGGGAGGGGGAAATGGGGGGGGAACAGCGTGATCCTCCCATGTGCTACGTCCCCCTGGTGAAACTTCTCACTGTCAGGTGAAAAGAAGCAGCTGGCGACTCCACATGTATCGGAGGAAGCATGTGGTAGTCTGCAGCCCTCCCCGGATCGGCAGAGAGGGTACGGCAGCAACCGGGATGGCTCAGAAAATAGGGTAATTGGCCAAGTACAATTGGGGAGAAAAAAAGGGGGGGGGAGAATTGAAGTTCCTACTCAAAGAACCAGAGCCCATTTGGCTGCCAGACCTTAAAGCATTTGGTGAAGTCCAGAAAGCAAGTCTCCTATTTACGTCAGCAGGCATGAATGGACGCTTGGCAGCCAGACTTTTGACTATCAGCATAAAGTCTGGGCCGCACTGTTCTTTAACAAGTCGAGTTTCACTTTGACCGGAAAAGGCCCTGTGACTCGATACCCAAAACGACCAACTACAGACTGATTTGACGTTTAGGAGCTGAAACGGTGCTACCAGAAAAACAGATCCACATGAAACTAGTCTTCACATACGGTGGCTCAGCGGTCTCAGTGAGAAAGTGCCGTGAACTTCGCAAACTTTCTCAAACCCAGCGATAAACTCTTGTTCTTACTGTTGCAAGAGATTCTTCATTTTGGTTGCTGCTCTGGGTTTTGTTGAAGGGAGTGTTTCCCAGAAGACTGAAAATGACTGCACCCATGTCATCCAGAAGTGGTAGTAGTAGAAGACACTCTTGTGATTGACACAGCAGATAGCCAATGAGAGTGCTTTCAGAATCTAGAGGCTCTGCACAGCTAGAGACAAGACTAACAGAGCACCTACCACTGAAAGGTTGGTAGTCTTTTTGTGCGTTTGCTATCAAATTTGTTGCCTCTGAATTTGTTCAAATTGACAATAATATTGAGCAAACATTTTGGTCACAAGAAAATATCAATTATTTTCTTAAATAGTATAATGACTGTTGTAACCGATGTCAGTGGCTCAGTTGAGCTTTGACATTCTGCTTATCGTTCAAAGTGTTATTTGGGACATGATTTGTTAGTATGTGTGTTTGAAATTTCATACCGATGATACACTCCTGAGCCTGTACTCCATCAGTACGTCCGTTAACTTCTGTGTCACCTTTAGCACAATCTGGGCATCGTTCTCACTCTCAATCCGGAAAGTGTCCTTAACACACAATGGGAAAAGTTACGGCAAATTCTGTTGAATGCAAACTCATCACGAGTAAACTCAGATATCACTTAAAAATCATTTTCTACCAACTGAGACACCCACCAGGTAACCAAGCAGTGTAGCAGGGAGGCTGTTGGTCTCTGAAACTGCTCCCATTAAGCTTGGCCTTTCCAGTGGTCTATCCATTGATTGGTCCAGCGATCTACCCATTGGCCGGTCCATTGGCCTATCCATTATGCTCCGCCCCATTTGGTTGCCTCTGAATTCATCTTGGTAACACTGGTTCTTTCCCAATGGTCCACCATTCCCACAGCTATCTCTTCTATCACTCAGCCCGAAATCACCTCCACCTCCCCCTTGATGACCGCTCATATCATCAGAAAAACGTCTGAGATCCATATCACCCCCTGGAAAACCTGAGTAGCCCCCCATGCCTGATTCCCCATATGCTAAGTCAGAGAAAGAACCTCCCTGAGAGGGATACTCCCCCGAGAACATTGAGTTGGAAAACCTGCCGCCTGAAGAGAAAAAAAAAGTTCATATCAGAGGGAGGACCAAGTCATAGGTACGTAAGTCTCAAGTCTTGACACTGGGACTTGACTTGGATGTCAAGTCCCAAGTAAAGATGGAGAAAGATGTTTACAACTCATTATATCACATTAAATAGAACATTCCTCAGTTAGCAGATGCCTTACCAAATGGTGCCCCTTTGGGTCCCACCCCTGGCCCAGCTGGAGGCAAAAGTTTAGGAAAAGCAGTCCCTATAATAGAGGGACATATTAAAAGATGGAGACATAGAATTTAGATTCACAAGATTACTAGAAAAACTTTTAAACCCAGTTTGTTTGAAAAAGAGAGCATCTTACGGAGTCCTTTGAAGGCATGGACATCATAGGGCTCCTTCAGGATTACCTGAAACCCCAATCCAGAATTAAAACATAAGAATCTGGTTTTATCTGCCTAATATGTTTTCACAGACCAAAAGCTAGGCCTGATGCATTGCTGACTGTGAAACAGAAAACATTTCACAAAATATGAAAACAGTTGTAAGAAATTATACGCAATTAGAAGCCACTCTTTTAAAAAAAAATAAAAAGCCTTAACACATACACCCCCACCCCTTATTCTTACATTGATTTCTATAAAACTTAACACAAGAAGAAACTTTTAGTTTTGTAAAATGAATTTCAGAGGTTGTGAAAGGGCATTTTGAATTCAGAATATTTTTAAACAGATCAATATTTCCGGCGGTGATGGAAAAAGAAACTCAGTAATAAATTCATCTGTAGATGAAACTTGAGATATACTCGTATAATGATCACACTGACAGTACAAAGATGCTGCTCTGATCCAATTGACACCGACCTTCAGTTGGCCCCGCCCTTCCGTCTCCTCCACCTCTGCAGCAATCTCTTTTATTTTCTTCCTTATAGAGGGGTCTTTAACACCTTCCTCCTCCTCACAAGTAACCTTATCAGGATGGGCTCGACTCTGAGAAAAAAAAAATCCACCACCACACCAGTTAGGAATCAGTTATCAGTTTAAGTGCTTCATAACACACATTCACACTAGCATTATTCATGTCACAATACCATTTCCCCACTGACTACACTGGTACCAGCATGTCACTATGCCAGCTTTAAAATTTCATTAAAAGTAAAGAAACAGGATCAAATGAAAGTAAAAGAGAATGCGATAATTGTAGAGTCAACCCCCCCCCCCCACCACCACCATCAAAAAGCCATTGAATGTAAATTTGAAGGTGGCAATATTTTTCTTCTGCACAATTTCCCTGCTCTTGCAACAAACTGCATTGCATGAGGTCAATTTCATTACAAAGAACTGCAAGAAATAGACAACACAACAGTTTATGAATATGTGAGTTATTAAGATAGGCTTATAATCAAATTAATCATATACCCAGAAGAAGTTAAAAAAATTACAAATATTATCATCTATGTAAAAGGGCATGACAAATCCACAACACTAAATCTCAAACAGTGGTGCTCTACTATAGTGTATTCGCGATACACATTTACGCACCTTGCTACAAGGTGTGAATGTAGAGATGATGGCGAACAGGGTTTTTTGTTTTTAACTAAGGATGTATGCGTCAAGTCAAGACAATTTTATTTGTATAGCCCATCCATCCATCCATTATCTGAACCACTTATCCTGCTCTACGGGTCGTGGGGATGCTGGGGCCTATCCCAGCAGTCACTGGGTGGCAGGCGGGGAGACACCCTGGACAGGCCGCCAGGCCATCACGCACACACACACAGCCCCTAGGGACTATTTAGTACGGCCGATTCACCTGACCTACATGTCTTTGGACTGTGGGAAGAAACCGGAGCACCCGGAGGAAACCCACGCAGACACGGGGAGAACATGCAAACTCCACACAGAGGGACAACCCGGGACGACCCCCAAGGTTGGACTACCCCGGGGCTCGAACCCAGGACCTTCTTGCTGTGAGGTGACTGCGCTAACCACTGCACCACCGTGCATATTGTTTGCTGAAAAAAAATAACCAGTAAAATAAATAAATGGTAATAATAATAATATTATTAAGCCCTATAATCCAGTACATTCCACATTCCATTTGTCATCCCAAAGGAGCCATCCACTCACAACGTATCTATAGCTGTGTTTCCATCCTTTGACATGGGCCAGCATGTCGTGCTGTAAGCGGGATACGGCGCAGAGTTTACACTGGTAGTGTGGTGGGACAGATTTACTGGGGCTGCGGTACTCCCACACATACTGAAGACCTGTGGACACACAGCAATTATGAGTCAAAGCTACAATCCTGAAGACTGTCTGTTGTTTAACTTACTGACCCGTGTGGTGATACTGTTAACTGCGCTGGCGTTTGATCACTCTTAAAGCAGAGATGCCTTCGGAAACAAACCCGAGTCACCTATTCTGTTGTCGGCACCTTCCCCACCACCAAGCAAAAACCACGACTGAACCCGAGTTTTAGCTTCTGATGTTATAATATCTGTTGGTGAAGGCCTTTTATGAGCTTAATTCACCATTTCTTCTTGTTAGCCACAACACCTTTGTGTCTTCTTTGACATGACCGCCACCATCCTTCTTTCACGTTTGGCTGCTTCGGTGAAGACACACTGCTATTCGTCATATCTTAAAGTTAAATCAGCAACTATAAAGTGTTTATGATTTAGGTCATTTCTTAAAGTATCAAAAAAGACTTTTTTTGCACACCAATCTTCAGAACTGTGGCTACAAGTGGCTTAATAACAACAGTAATAACATTGTGATTAATAAATCTTTAAACTGGAATAATTGAGGTATTGTCTACTTACCAACAATGGGCTCAGTGACCTCCTTTAAAAGTTTGGAGAGCGAGGCGATGGTCTGGATGGAGGCCCCCTTTGTGAAGACTGGGAAATAACAGCAGCAGTCAGTGTCAAGCATACACTTGGTTTTTTTTTTTCTTTCAAATATTCAAGTCTCAAAACGGTCGACGACTGACGAACAAAACGGAACAAGGCTCACATTCACTCACCTAACATTCCAGCAGCCTAAAGCCGACACATATGAGAACTTTGCAAAAAAAAAAAAAAGTAAAAGTGTTTCTAAGCAAAGTAGAGTGCCAGTGCAAGTACACGGCCCGTTAAATCAGACAGCGATTTCGTAAGTGCTTTATTCACTGAACAATCCTTAGAAACCCAAATGTACTGCATGTGCTTTGGAAGCCTAGAGGGGAGACTGAGAACACGAGTTCTTTGACAACCCTCACATAGGCCACCGCTGGTCTGCAGGAGTACAGCTCCCATGATGCATTGCTTCTCACTGGTCAGAGCTACAGAGGTGAAACCTCTGTGCAAACCGTTGAGGCAGTCCAACTGTGAATGAGCGACAAAAGGCCTGCATCAACCCGAAATTAAGAGCAATGTGTGCCGTCTCATAATCACTCAAAAGAAACCAGTATGACAGGCCTCAGAGCAGAGTGAATATAAGGGGGGACACGACATTCGATGGTGTTTAAAAAACACATTTACATAAAGAAAAAAAGACTTGTTCACAGAATCACCACCCAGCACAAAAAGTGCGTGGCAGTTTAAGGATTTTTGGTGACCAACACCACAGGTGCATAGATGACGGCAGTTATGCTGCACTCCATCTACTACCGTTAACTGCCAGGATCGAACAAGGCAACGAATGCCAGTCTTTGCTGAAGCAATGTCCTACAAGAGCGGGTTGGTGTTTCTAAAGTTGTTCAGTGTTTCATTTCTAAAAATGTTTTTAAAAAGCTGAACTGCTGTCTTTAGCCAGTTACCCGATATCAGAGAGGCCATTGGAAGGTATCGTGCAAGTCAATTTTGGTAGAAGAAAACACTGTGAGCCCAAACTTTTCGGGCCACAGACGGCACCACATACACCACCATCCCCGAGAGCGTTTCTCTCCAAGGGTGGTGAACATGCCACCAACCCAATCAGCATTGCAACTGAACTGGAGAGATCAAGGTCTCAACCTTGAGGTCTCATCAGTGGCAGGGGTACCATACTGTAGCCAGGACTTACCTATGTCAGCAGAATGCTGTGGCTGTTTTCTCTGTCAGTGGAGGGAATAAACCCAAAATGGGGGAGAGAGACACATAAAGGCATTAGTGACAGGATGAGGAGGCTTTTAGCAGACGAGAGAGCTCCAAATCCCTGTCGTCCACACTTCTGTTATGGAGGAATATAAGCTCATCCCTCATGTTCCCTGCTTGAAGCAGGAACATGTCACTGAGATGTGCCGAAACCTAAATTCTCATCAAATGAGAATTAAGACAGCACCAGTAGAAATGTACATTAGACAGTATTTCCCCACACATAGACTTTACTTGGGCGGGCCGCCCAGGTGTATTAACTGCTGCCAAAGTATATTTGGCAACACATTTTAGTTTTTAATTTTCTTTTTAATCTGCGATCGACTAACTCATGGAAAATCTCTCCTCAAACTACCCCTTCCGTACTACCTGTTCCTTCTGCTATCGCGAGGAGTCTACTGACAATCTCGCACACGCTCTGCAGAGAGAGACGTTCTCTGGTATTACATTAACATAGAGCCCCTGGTTCTAGCTCTGGGCTAGTGCTGGTGTCAGTTCGCAGTTGGTTCAACTTGCGAACCTTCTAAGAGCTGGCTAGAGCACAATGTCCTTACGTCACTATACGGTTGTATGCGTCTCCACTTTCCCAGCAAGGTTATCTGAGAAATCAACCGTGTAGGTTTCGAATTTATTACAATTTTCCATATGCTATTTCCTCATTGAATTCACACCCGAGAATTTCTGAGGTGAGAAATTCCCTGTATAGGTTTTGAATATTGGCAGTTTTACAAAAATTGGTGGCAAATCAAAATTTGCTCCAGGGTTTTCGGACTTGAGAAGCTGGAGACCAGCCAGCCAGTCATGCTCACAGGCCTCACTGTGAGCTGGCTGGAGCTCTCTCAAGAAATCAGTCTCGTAGACAAGAGGCTTTTGTTTCCCTGTTGACAGATGGTTTGTTTAAATATCATAACAGGCCATCCGGGTGGCATGGCGGTCTATTCCGTTGCCTACCAACACGGGACTTGCCGGTTCGAATCCCTGTGTTACCTCCGGCTTGGTCAGGCATCAGACACAGACACAATTGGCCGTGTCTGCGGATGGGAAGCCGCATTTGGGTATGTGCTCTGGTCACTGCACTGGTGCCTCCCCTAGTCGGTCGGAGGCGCCTGCTGCGGGGGGTGGGAGACAGCGTGATCCTCCCACACGCTACTCCCCCCCTGCGAAACTCCTCACTGTCAGGTGAAAAGAAGCAGCTAGCGACTCCACGTGTATAGAGGAGGCATGTAGTAGTCTGCAACCCTCCCCAGATCGGCAGAGGGGGTGGAGCAGAGATCGGGGCGGCTCGGAAGAGTGGGGTAATTGGCCAGATACAATTGGGGAGAAAAGGGGGTCGGAGGAATCAAAAAAACAAAAGGAAGCTTTAAGAGTACCGTTAAAAGTCCGGCTCAATAAGCAGTATCGGTAATAGTAGTAGTACCATTAAAATCTTAACGATACACACCCCTAAATATGTGGCATGATATCTTATAAATGATGCGGGGGGCTTTACAAGTTCTTCCGCTCCTCCGCTAGCCATGACCGTCTGTCACTGCGATTTTTGCAACGTGAGCATCCCTGATTGGTTCACTGGGATACAACATTCACTCACTTCATGTGAACACACAATGGCTTTTTTTTTTTTGCATAATCAACCAATCATTGCCCTTCAGAGTAAAGCACAGGGTGCATCTGTCTTGTCTTATCTTTTCACTGCAACCCTGCGTCGAGATTTGGGGAATTATTACTTTAAACAGTAACAGCAGCAGTAAAACTGTATTTTACTATGATAGTTCAATTTTGCAATTCATCCGCGGTTCACCTATGTGCTAAACCATGGGGGGGTGATCTGTACAGATCATGGACCAACTACATTCCATTACACCACTATATTTCATCATCATTATTAATATTTCACAGTACAAAACACAAGTTGGCTTCTGTTCGTACTGGCTTACATGAGGTCTAGAGAAGTCTTAAATGTTGATCTTACCTAAGAACAAGCGGGAAATACGCAAGTATTGAGGAATGCCACTAAAGTCATTAAATTGTTCGCACGCACAATTTAAGATTAAATCTGTGCATACACACGATTCATGCATGAGGCCCACTGGTCTCTATGTATAGCCGGCTGTGAGTCGAGTGCGCAGGGATCATCTAAAAAGTGCAGAACCAAAAAGATACTACAAAAACATTCAATATTCACTGTGTGGTTTCCCCAAAATCACTTCACACATCAATGGTCTGCTGTTGGTTATACTACGACACTTGGTATGTAAAAATTTGCTTTTGCATAATTTTGGGGAATTTTTATTGGGAAAAATATGCAATAACTCATACAAAAGAATTATGTAAAAGCACAAAGACATTGGCTTTTCAATGATTCAGCCACTACAACCTTTACAATAAAGGTTTTTTAATATGTTCCTTCCACACTGCTACTTTTTCTTATATTTGGAGTGCCTGGATTATCTTCTTGTTTCAGTCATCTTTTTTTCCCCAAAGATTATAATTTGTTTTCTCTTTTGGACTATGGCAGTTAGAAAGACACAGACTAACTTTACTTAAGCTTAGACTAATTTTTCATGCATATACTCAGCAGAGCAAGACAATTTTATCTTTCTTTCAGCACTAAATATATTTTGTATCTAATTTCTTAATATTTGATTTAAAGCCAAGTGTCCGTTTTTCATTTAAAACTGACTTGAGAAACAGCCTGAAAGGGGGGCACCTGGCTGCATGTCTGTGAATATAAATAAATGGACCAGCACCAGAGGTGTTCCCATATGCACAGGCGTTAGAACTCTCTGAAAAACCTAGAGTGCCATCTTTGTACATGCTAAAGAGTGGGTTTTTTTTCTTTTCTTCACTTGGTCTTACTCTTCCTATGTGGGATGGAGGGGAGGGTTGGATCTGTGAAATACATTAAGTGAAATGAATAGAAATATTCATCAAAATAGTGTTAAAGGTCACACGTATTTGTTGTTTGTCACATGTAGTAGCCCATTCTTGTGCTGGCAGGAAATGTCGGCCCTTTCCACTGGCTACCACAAGTATATTTCAGAACTGTGGGAAACACTTGAGAAATCTAACAGGAAGAGACTGAAATACAGTTACCGGGGGCTAAAATACAACTGAGCAGTTTCACCTACAAGTAAGTTCAAATTGGCAGCACACTCATGTAGAAACCAAGCAGACTGCCATGAGCAAATGGTTCAGAGAACCACAGATTACCAATGGGACGACAGAATAATGTTTAGAGCAGCGTTTCTCAACCCAGTCCTCAAGGAACCCCTATCCTGCAGATTTTCATTGTAACCCTGCATAGGTAGCCCTGCTTGTACTTACTCGACCAATCATCTCGCAGCACTTAATTATGCAAGGTGTGCAACGTCTGACAAAATTCATTGCTGATTGGTTGAATAACTACAAACAGGTACCTATTCAGGGTTGCAAATAAAATATGCAGGATAGGGGTTCCTTGAGGACAGGGTTGAGAAACACTGGTTTAGAGCTTATCAAATGTGGCAACAGAAAGACTGAAAGATCTGACAAGTCAAGTCGAGCAAAAAGATAAGATAAGAAACCGTTACATGCGCATCAAACAAGAGCAGCCTTTAGTTGGCAACAGTAGTGCCGAGAAGTTCCCTGACAAATACGGGGACACTTATCAGGTTAGATCCGAGAAGCAACACCATAGACCAGTGTCTATTCATAGTCGATCTTTTAGCAGCAGTGGCCAGCTGTTCCACAGGGCAAAAGCTCCTGCCAACTGCCTTTCCTGCCTCGTGCATCACCACAGCTTTTGAGAGTGGGAATGGAAAAAATATCCCCGTTGTCGATAGTGAGACGTAGATGATAGAGCTCGACAGACGATACCGTTCCCAGGTGGATCTCCCCTGGAGAAAGGACGGCCGCCGCATCGTAAACCGGTGAAAACGTACCTTTCTATTCTTCTTCTTAACTGCCTGTATCCCACTTGGCGGTTCTGCTGTGGGACCTTGCGCAGCAGGCTCCGCTTCTGCTCCGTCCATTCTACAACGTGGGCCTGCAGACGGATCACAGTTAGCTTCCCGCACACGAGTTCCGGTTGAGTTTCAAGTCAACATTGCGATAAATAATCCCCGAACTGACGTTTTGTTAGCACCCGGCTACACAAGCTAGCATTAGCTTGGGCCAGCTTTGTTTCGTTTCGTCTCGGGCCTGTAAATCAGCCGGCGCACAATGTTCAACGACCACTTACCGTCAGTAAGTGTACATTATCTAAATAATGTACAAATTATAATAGGCAATAATTAGCATCGAATCATACCTAGCTTTTAAAACAATCCGCGATAAGACTGAAACAGCCCTCCGAGGTCAAGCGATTTTAATAGGTTGTGGGACAATAAACGCCAACTGGCTGTAGGACCCCTTTAGGGACGCCACTACTTTTGCCAGTTCAAAAACAACAGCTCCTACGATCGCGCTTTTTAAAAAACCAATAAAAACACACGAAACAAAGACAACCGATACCTGAGATCAATATGTGTCATTACAAGGGGGGGGAACATAACTCGAAAAATATCATCTAAAAGCGGCGTTATTTTTACGGCCAACGGGGGAACGACTTTTGCGGTATGCTCGTTTTAATCCCCCGCGTTCCGCGTTTGCCTCGAAAAATTGCTCCGCAAAACGTAGGCGTCCTATTTAGATACGAATTGGAAAAAAAGGTGAATTAAGTTCGTATTTCTAAGTACAAATACCGAGTGCTTGGTTCCTTTGTGTGTGTGTGTGTGTGGGGGGGGGTTTATACCCGTCATTATACGCGACGTGTCCACGGTGAGTATTCGGGCGTTTCCGGAGGACAAAACATGCGCACGTACAGCCACAGGACCCGAACCTCGAACGCGAGTTTGCGGATGAATAGCTTGTTGTTTTTGGATTATTAGGAAGGTGTTTTGTCATTTTGCGACGGATTTAATGTTTGACTTATAGCCCAGCCGACGTAAGTACCCCCGAGGCATTTGTAACAGCCGCAAATTAGCGTTCGCTCTGACGCTGAACCCCCCCAAGCAGCGTAGACAGTCGGCTAACGTTAGTACCGGGATTGTTCTGCCTCGTTACGCTGAAACGTCTTCCAAATGGAGTCCCTTGAATTGCGAGAGTCGTGCGCGTTGCTCTCTCTAATAGCGGTCCTCTCTTTCAGCTATGCCCGCCCACGTATAGATTAAGCCGGCTCCCAGTACACAGAGGACGGGGATGAAGGCCAAGAAGAAGAAGAGACAGGACGACTTCCAGAAAGTTAAGCTCAAGGTGGGGAAGAAGAAGCCCAAAGCTGTCAATGCCACCACCACCAACTTCCGCACCAAGGGCATCCACCTGTCCGAACAACTCAAGAGAGACACGAGTGGCCCCAAGACAAACAGACAGCTTGGCATCAATGTACGTTTTTGCTTATCCCGCTGTCTGCTGTGTTTCCAGAGACAATTTGCTACCCGATTGCTTCAAATTATCTGCTTTCACCTTTGCTCTCTCCTCATACCCCCTACCCCCCGCCCCCTGTAATGTAGGACCTCCTGTCCCAGCTCCACCATTACAGTGGCAATGTGAAACAGAGTGCCTTGGTGGGTTTAAGGGAGCTGCTGTCCCTCAGCCCCTCCTTGTTAGAGCAGCATCTCTCCCGCCTCCTCTCTGAAGTGGCAGCGGTCTTCACAGACAAGGATGCCAGTGTTCGCATGGGCGCCGCACGTCTGCTTAGGTAAGAATAAGCATCAGTTTCAGTAACTTATCACCTGGGATGTGGTGGTGGCTTGACACACTTAAACTGATTTTATTCATCTTTTTGCTAAATCGTTTTCTCACCTCTTTTGTGCTGACATAAATATGTGAATTTGTGTACGCGCAAGTTTAGATAACTATTATCCTAAAAGTGTAAAAAAGAAATTGCTTGTTTTGTTGGTTGTCTTATGATGACCACAAGTCCATGCTAAGATGATTGTTTTATTTGTCATTACTTCACTGGTTATCTCAGTGCATCAAAATAATAATGATTGGGTTTCTTGCTTTCAGCCCACAAGCTGAAATGTCTTAACTTGTTTGTTACATCCAGGTACATTGCCCAATGTGTGCCAGCAGATCGCGCGGCTCCCTTTTTCCCCCTTCTCAGTGCCCACCTGTCCTGTGCCATGACACACATTGAGACAGGCATCCAGGAGGATGCCATGAAGATCCTAGATGTGTTGCTGGAGCACTACCCTGCCTTGCTAGCAGCACGGCCTTCTGTCCTACTAACCAACTTCCTGGAGTTAATCTCCCACAGACGTGCCGGGGGAGGAGCCAAACCTCAGGAAAGCAAGGCTCGGAGCTGGGCCTTATCAGTCAATCCAAACAGAGCTGTGACTAGCCAGCAGTGGCGACTCACTGTGCTCCTCAGGTACAGAAGTCAGATGCATGTGTATACATTTTCACCTGCTGACATGTGATGGCTTTGTCATTTTTACATGGCATTACTATCTTAGAAAACCAATGACAACCAGTATTAATGTGGTAATCAAAAGACATTCTGGTCAAAGATAATGCCAAGATTTTTAGCAGTAGGTTTGATGTTTGAATGAAGTGGACCAATAAACTGATCAACTGCAGTGGCAAAGTTCTCAGGACCAATTAAGAGAACATCAGTTTTTTTGGGGTTTAGATGGAGGAAATTAAGGGACATCCAGTCTTTGGTGGCAGCTAAGCAATCATTGAGGGAGGACAGTTGATTCACGTTACTGGGTTTGGTAGAGAAATAGATCAGAGTATCATCGGCATAACAGTGGTATGACATGTCTTGAAAAGGACTAAACAAATGACCCAGAGGAAGCATGTATAAAAAGAAGAGGATTGGCTCAAGGACAGACCCCTGAGTGACTCCACACAGTAGGAGAGCTGACTGACGAGGATATGAGATTATTGATACAAACATTAAAATATCTGTTCGTCAGATAAGAGCGAAACCAATTTAACGCTGTACCAGAAATGCCAACCGAGTTTTCCAACCTATCAAGTAAGATGGTATGATTGATGGTATCAAAGGCAGCACTTATATATCTAGAAGAATAAGAATATTCACCTTTATCAGCATGCATAAGAATGTCATTGGACACTCTTAGTAATGCAGTCTCAGTACTATGCTTGTGACAAAAGCCGGTTTTAAATTTATCGAAAATGTTATGACCCTCAGTCAGCTGCAGGATTTGGGCCGCAACAATTTTTTCAAGGATTTTGGATAAAAAAAAAGTTTGAAAATGGGTCTAT
The DNA here is from genome assembly GCF_029633865.1 of Lampris incognitus. NCBI lineage: Eukaryota > Metazoa > Chordata > Actinopteri > Lampriformes > Lampridae > Lampris > Lampris incognitus. The sequence goes on from NC_079219.1 coordinate 55,353,812, forward strand.
AATTCTCTACTCTTGCCGGATCGAGAGGGGTTTTTTTTTGAGGAGGGGCTGAACACAGGCAATTTTAAAATAGTCAGGTACGGACCCGGATGTGAGTGAGCAGTTGATGATAGAGAGCAGGCTGGGACCTAAGCCAGGGAGGATCACAGGGACTGGAGGAAGGATGCATAAGGGCTACAGTATTTACAAGGAACTGCAGAGAAATGGGAGCAAATTCCGGCATTAAAATCGGACAGCTGAAAGGGGCGGGATTGCGGGAGCAGTGGGGGTAAAATTGGACCTGAGGCCATCAATCTTGTCAACAAAAAAACATAAGAAATTTTCACAGTCATTAGCAGAACAGGCAGAAATGGAAGGAAGAGAAGGATTCACAAGCTGATTGATAGTACTAATCAGAAACCTAGGGTTATGTTTATTACTATCAATCAAGTCAGAGAAGTAAGCAGCTCTCAAATCTTTAATAGTTTGATTCAGTTTCGATCATAACCCCTTCATATGGAGTTGGTGAACTTCAAGAGTAGATTTTTTTCCATCTGCATGGCCTTCCTATATTCCCTTCGTTTTTGACGGATCTTTTCATTGATCCAAGGGCTTGCGTTAATAACTGGGACAGTATCTACTACTACTACTACTGTTACTTTTGGCTGCTCCCGTTAGATAACTGATAACTAATGAATAACTATAATTGTGTATGTGTGTGTGTGTGTGTGTGTGTGTGTGTGTGTCTATATATATATATATATATATATATATATATATATATATATATATATATATACAATGTTGGATAACTGATAAATAACTTGGGACAGTATATGTACACAAATCATCAAACCAACTAACTTGGTCATTAATGTTGGCAAACGGAAGGCAGGTCGTTGCACATATTAATCTAACTAACCTAAAAAGCCAAACGTAAGCACTGTAGCGACGTGCATTTCCTTTCATCATAACAAAATACCAGTGTTGATGGTGTTAATAACACATGTTGCTCATGTGTGTATTCATGCTGTGTTTTTTGTCACTGTTCTTCAGGCTTGGGCGCTTTCTTCAGGCAGTAGTTGAGGAGAGACCAGCAGAGGAAGGGGATGTATCTTTCCTAAGGGAAGGAGTGTTTGATTCCAGTGGGGAAGGAGGGCTTACGCCTCTGGATCTCAACTGGGAAGAGCTCACTTACAGCAAGACTGGAGTCAAGGTGTACGAAAATTCTGGGGCGAAACCCACTCCCCACTCAGCCTACAAACTCAGGTACACGAGCCACGAAGCCTGGATCTGTCGAATATGAATGACACAGAATTTGTGTAGGGAGAATACCGACATAGTTTCTGTCTTTCTACTTTACTTGGTTGTCATTAGAACAGTATCATGGTAAAGTGGTTAGTGCGATTGCCTGGCATGGAGAAAGTCTTGGGTTTGAATCCTGTGTCTTTCTATGGTTTTTTTTTTTAGATGCTCCGGTGGACCAATAATGCTAGCAAGCCAGCACTGAAATTTCTTGGTCAAAATCCATTGTTTACTTCTCTTTTGGCTGGACGTAGTGAGGAACTTTGTTAGTCACTTTGGATGAAAGTGACTTTGAATAATAGTGACTGTTAAAATGTGGAAAAAACAAAATGCAATCACTCTTGGCTTAAAACTGATGTCCAGTGAATAGAGTTAAACCTGTCCTGGGTATTTTACTACCTGGATGACTAAAATGAATCTGCATAGACACACCTGACATTAATTGAACAGTATCATTCAACTCATATCGCATCACGCCTTCTTTCTTTCTCTTTCCTTTCCTTTCCTTTCCTCCCATTGTGTAGACCGGAGGTGGACCCTGGGTCTGGCATGGGTGAGGGCCTTGGTTCAGCTGAGGCAGTCCAGGGCTTTGCTACCACGTTGGTGCCCCTTCTCCTAGAGGTATGGGTGGAGGCCAGCGCCAACGACTGCCCCTGGAACAGCACAGAGGGGGCCCACCTGCTTACGCCAGACGCCATGTCGGTTATGTTCCAGGTCCTATCCATACTGCAGCTGCTGAGGAAGCTTGCGCCACAGAAGGAGCATCAGAGTACACTGGTGAGGATAGAGACACTCGCACACTGTGCTTTATTTTAGCTCAAGTTTTGTTAAGTTTTCTGGTACAAGACGTTTGTGTTGATAGGATTCTTAGCATCAAAGCACAAGGACATGAACCTAACCTTTTAAAGAGTAACTAAACAGCAGGCCATTTTAGCAAGTTTGCTGACATCCACTGGTTAAAAACCATGTAAAGGTTAAAAACATGGCAGGTTGGTCTTGGTTCTCTGATGTAAGCATAGCGGGATAAACACAGCTGCAGCTATTCACATTAATAATGGCTCTGTTGGATTTATCAGTATTGACAGACAGACAGAGCCAGCAATAACAATGATCAATAGTACTGTCAGTGCTGGTTCTTTGGCACACCTACATCCAACAGATCCATTATTAATGTTATTATCTGCAGCTGTATTTATCCTGCTATGCTAATATCACAGAGCACCGAGACCAGCCTGCCATGTTTTAAACCTTTACATCGTTTTTAACCTGTAGATGTCAGCAAACTCTCTAAAATGATCTGGCGTTTAGTTACTCTTTTAGGGTAGAAAAAGTAACCCCTGGGCAATACCAGGCAATGTTTCTTGTCATGTATCTCCTGCAACAGAAGTGCTTTCATTATAATTGACACTGCCCCCTATATGGCTCCATGCTGGTAGGCGTCTCAAGTGCCTCTCATGTGTGCCAGTGCAACCTGTTGCAGCTTTTTATGCTTCAAGTATATTTTGTAGCAGAGGTGGGGAACCCAGTTCAGACAGGTCAAAGTCCTAACCATGTATTTGCTCCACCCATGTACTAAACTAGCTGATTCTAATGAACACCACTTTCCAGCCAGGCAGGGGAACCTAGTAAATGAAGTCAGCCGTTTTAGTGCATGGGTGGGGGGAATACATGGTTCTGACTTTAACTTGCTTGACCTGTTTCTCCCACCTCCGTTTTGTTGCGCATTTGTGTGTAAATGTGTTGCTTATTTATAGCCTTTAAAACCACTGATAAATCTTTTTTTCCATTAAAAAAAAGAATAATAATAAAACGAAGAGGAAAAAGCACAAAATGTTGTCCCAGCAACAAAATATAACCACTAGGTTGAATAAAATATTTATCCCAATACTTTGTGTACCTATTTTTCATAAGAAACTGCATTTTGCAAACTAAAACGAGGACCTAGTATTTGGTAGGCCTGCAATTGCCGATATCTCGGTTCAAGTCTCTTTTTATTTATTGTCGTTGAGGTTATGCTTTTCATTGCACAGCTAAAAACAGAACCAGATCAGACAAAGGAGTAGTCATGTTCAGAGCTGTCATAAGTAATTGAGTTACTAGATTACAAAAAATCCTTGACTACAATTTACTGCCTCCGAGCTTCTCTAGACATGCCTTGGCATGTGGAACGACCACATAAGGCAGTTAAGCACTCACATGATCATCACTGTTGCGTGTAGATGACACTGCCGATGCCGATGACACCCAGCTGATCTTGTCCTTTCCTCCCTCTGACACACAAGTAGAGACACGCATCGCTGCGTGCTTGACTGGCATCTCGGAGTGGATGGCGACTGTTACGTTCCCCATTAAAAGGTCCAGGGGATGAGGGGAAGTAACAAAGAAAATAAAAGTATCCCGGGGGAATAAGAAAGGTGGGAGGCGGAACCAGGTGTAAAAACAGATTTATTAACGAAAAGACCCTTTAGTCAAACTATAAGATAAAACAGGCAACTAAAGAGGCTGGCCCTTAACTAACCAGGCTTTAACAAAGACTCAGATCAAACCAAAACAAGGACATTAGCTTCACCCTCCTTCTCAAGGAGTAAATACACAAGAGCTTGCTCTCTGGTTGGCAACAGTGGCCCACTGGCCGTCTCTCTCCACACACTGCTACCAACAATGGCCCACTGGCACTGTTGGGTGTCCTTCTCCAAGTTATATACCCAGCTGATGAGGAATTGGGGTCACCTGGGCTCAGTCAGCAGCTCCACAGGAGGCGGGGCATCACCTGGAGAGGGAAAACTACAGACACACGGCACTAGGGCCGTAACACCCCCTCCCATAAGTACAAACCCTAGGTTTGTATATATTGAGAGGCTAATCACATACACAACACACAGCATTGGGGCCGTAACACCCCCTCCCATAAATACAAACCCTAGGTCTGTCTACAAGAGGGTAATCGCATACACAACACACGGCACTGGGGCTGTAACACCCCCTCCCATAAATACAAACTCTAGGTTGGCATTCAAGAGGGTAATCCTCTTCACTCCCTTGGAAGTTGGCTTCATTCTTCTCCCCGAGCTGCTGCATCAGTCTGATGTTTTTCTCCTGCATGTCCTCAAATGCCTGGCCTGTCACATCCATCTCCCTGAGCAAGGCATCCTCCTGTTGTTTCGCTATTGAAAGCTTCTTGTTGAGGATGTCGACCTGCTCCTTTACAGAGCGAATCTTCCTCAGGGCCTCTTCGTCAGCCATCTTCTTGCCTTCTCTTCGCTCCCTCTCTTCCAGGTCCTTCAGCCTCAGCTCCTCTGCCTCGGTCTTCTCAGCTGCCATGAGCTGGACTTTGTCCCTCTGCTCCTTGGGTGCTGAGCGGTACATATCAAGCAGCAGCTTTATCTCCCGCTGAGACTTCTGGGCTTCTTCGAGTTCTACACGGACAAACCTCAGCTGCTCCATAGCTTTCCTCCTTTGACTCGCCAGCTCCAAACGAAGCTCTTCCGCCTCAGCCCGCATTGCATGGCACTGGCGTGTGAGGTCAGCGACGGCAGACTCGAGGTGTGCAATTCTCACCTCCTGCTTCCTGGGCTGGTTTAGGTCCTCCCCATTCCCTCTCACCTGGGACACGGCCGCCCGCCGACTGCGGTTCTGCCGCTTACATTTTAAGGCCTCACAATGGGCAACCAAATGTCCAGGCATATGGCAGAAAAAAGACCGTTTCTCTTTAGGTTTTGGAGGGGTACCAACAGGTGAGGTTTGAGTAACTTGCAAGTTAGCATTTCGTAAGTCGTCGCTGCAGGGGAAGGAAATATTACGCGGTACAAAGATGTTTTTATGTGGGAGCGCGAATTCGTCCGCCAACACCGCAGCCTGCTGCGTGGACACTATGCTCATACTGCACCTCTAGCTGTCGCATTTTAATAGCCGTCTCTGCCTCCAATTTGTCCAATTCCAACTCCCTACGAAGCTGGAATTCTCTCTCCCTTTCCCCCTTTTCCAACTGGAGGCGAGCAAAACGGACTTTTAACTGCGCAGCCAGCTTAGAACCAGGAGTAGACACACGTGACTCAAAAGTAGCCATAGCTAAGAAAACAAACACAGGCTGAATGTTAATTAGCCTCCGCTATAGTCACTCAACGTCACACTTTCAAAAAGGTCACATCCACCAGTGGCAAATTACGGCAAGCTGAAAATAGATGTATGGTTAGCCTTAAAAACAAACTTCCCCCTTCCTACCTGGTTGAAACTTCACCTGTCTTCTTGGAGCGTGCCGGGCTCGGGGCGGCTTTAAAGGCTGAACTTCGGTGGCCTGAGCCCCGAAAAGCCTACCCCCGCCAGGGAGCGTTGTCCCCACCCAGGATTACTCCTAAAACAAGAAAGGCAAAATAACAAGAGAGTGTCCGATGGAAGGACTGGACACAGTCCAGCTGGACACTCCCCTATTCTAACCAGGGAAGTTGTCTGAAACGCCAAACGAATTTACAATATTTACCGTACCCGCCACTGGAGACAAGCTGCACACAGCAACAATTAACACACACCAGGAATCCACCTCCTTATTGTCTTATTCAGAAAAAAAAGATCCCAGACGAGCCCCCAATTGTTACGTTCCCCATTAAAGGTCCAGGGGATGAGGGGAAGTAACAAAGAAAATAAAAGTATCCCGGGGGAATAAGAAAGGTGGGAGGCGGAACCAGGTGTAAAAACAGATTTATTAACGAAAAGATCCTTTAGTCAAACTATAAGATAAAACAGGCAACTAAAGAGGCTGGCCCTTAACTAACCAGGCTTTAACGAAGACTCAGATCAAACCAAAACAAGGACACTAGCTTCACCCTCCTTCTCAAGGAGTAAATACACAAGAGCTTGCTCTCTGGTTGGCAACAGTGGCCCACTGGCTGTCTCTCTCCACACACTGCTACCAACAATGGCCCACTGGCACTGTTGGGTGTCCTTCTCCAAGTTATATACCCAGCTGATGAGGAATTGGGGTCACCTGGGCTCAATCAGCAGCTCCACAGGAGGCGGGGCATCACCTGGAGAGGGAAAACTACAGACACACGGCACTAGGGCCGTAACAGCGACACACCACCTGAAGCTCAATCTGGACAAGACAGAGCTGATGTTCCTCCCGCGGAAAGGTTGCCCTCACCGAGACCTGGCCATAACCATCGACAACACCGTGGTGATGCCAACTCGGACTGTGAGGAATCTGGGTGTGATCATGGACGACCAACTGTCGTTTGCTGCAAACGTTGCATCGGTTGCTCGTTCCTGCAGATTTCTCCTCTATAACATCAGGAGGATTCGCCCATTCCTCACTGACGAGATGGCACAGGTGCTCATCCAGGCTCTGGTCATCTCCCGGCTGGACTACGGCAACTCCCTTCTTGCTGGTGCCCCGGCGTCGGCTATCAGACCTCTGGAGCTTGTTCAGAAAGCTGCAGCTCGTCTGGTGTTCAATCACCCTAAGTTCTCCCACACAACAACTCCCCTTCTCATGTCCCTACACTGGCTCCCAGGAGCTGCTCGCATCCAGTTTAAGACTCTGGTGGTAGCCTACAGGGCAGTGAAAGGAACAGCTCCTTCCTATCTCCAGGCGATGGTCAAGCCCTACAGCCCCACCCGACCACTCGCTCTGCTGCCTCGGGACGCCTGGTTGCCCCGTCGCTCAGAGGCCCCTGCTGCCGGTGGACCCGGTCACGGCTCTTTTCTGTCCTGGCCCCACACTGGTGGAATGAACTCCCCACTGATGTCAGGACGGCGGAGTTGCTGCCCATCTTTCAGCGCAGGCTGAAAACTGACCTCTTTAAGAACTACTACCCTGTTACTTGTTCTTAGCACTTATCGTATTTACTCATTTAAAAAAAAATTCTTTCTTGCGCTTTTACTTTAGCACTCGTTTTGCTCTTAGATGCTTGTTTAGATGCACTTATGACCTCTGATGACTAGTAGTTCTCCTGATTTCCTACGTTAAATGATGCACTTATTGTAAGTCGCTTTGGATAAAAGCATCGGCTAAATGACTGGAATGTAATGTTTGAGTTAAGAAAATGGGGGGGCGCAAAAGCAAACAAGAAGGAAGGGGTGGGAGCCAAACAATGACAGAAAATGTCCAAAGTGGGAAACGGGGGGGGGGGGGTAAATTGTCAGTCAGAGTGAATCTTGCATTACATTGTTGATCTTGAACAAAACTCTTCAAGGAACTGTTTTGGCGCAGTGGTTAGCGCGGTCGCCTCACAGCAAGAAGGTCCTGGGTTCGAGCCCTGGGGTAGTACAACCTTGGGGGTCGTCCCGGGTCGTCCTCTGTGTGGCGTTTGCATGTTCTCCCCATGTCTGTGTGGGTTTCCTCCGGGTGCTCCGGTTTCCTCCCACAGTCATAAGACATGTAGGTCAGGTGACTCGTACTAAAATTGTCCCTTGGTGTGAATGTGTGTGTGTGTGTGTGTGTGTGTGTGGGCCCCGTGATGGTCTGGCGGCCTGTCCAGGGTGTCTCCCTGCCTGCCGCCTGATGACCGCAGGGATAGGCTCCAGCATCCCCGTGGCCCTGACAGCAGGATAAGCGGTTTGGATAATGGATGGATGGATGGTTAAATCGATTAATTGTCAGAATAATTAATTGATTGCTAGATTGCCAAAATAGTTATTAGTGACAGCCCCCCCCGCCACTAAAACTCAACCAGTGCCAAACTGCCAATCAATAGGAGAGTATCTTGTACCTAAATATCTTAATACTTATGGGGTTTTTTTCTGTATAGATTTGTACAAATTGATTAACAAGTCACACTGTCCCTGTGTAGGATGCATGGTTTCGTAACGAGTACCTTGGAGATTTTAAACAACACTTCATGAAGAACTTTCCCTACGGCACGCAGGACACGCCCAAACAGAGGAAGAAGCTTGACCTCAAGAGGTGAGGCACATAAGGTTTACATGTCAAAGGACCGTCCTCCCTGCTTCCTTTCCTGGGGTGAGCATTCTCCTGCAGGTGATGTGAGGAGTCAGGGGAAGAATAGACCTCATTTTGGGAGTGTGTGTGTGTGTGTGTGTGTGTGTGTGTGTGTGTGTGTGTGTGTGTGTGTGTGTGTGTGTGTGTGTGTGTGTGTGTGTGTGTGTGAATTTGAGTTTGAATTTGCGCCTCCCCTTCACTTCCATTCTACACAAGCGAAGGGGCGAATACAGTATTCGCTTCCGGTGGCAAAGCAAATTCAGGAATTCGCCGGTTTAAGTTCACCAACGTTGAACTCCACGCAAAGCGGAGACACTGGAAGCGAGTGTTTTGTTCGCCCCTTCGCTCGCACAGAATGGAAGTGAACGGGAGGCGACTATTCGCCAATGCTAATTTCACGCATGTGTGACCGTGCCCTTATTTTCTAATTATTAAATCATCCCAGATGATTTATTCATCTCTAATGTGTTATGTACAGTATCGAAGATCTGAACAAAACCCCCAAAAAAAACTATAGTCTTAAGAACTACCAGCAAAGCATTAATGATGATGATGATGATGATTACATGTGAACTGCGTGTGGGTACATGGGTACACTGACTTTTCTGTCACCCGTTCAGGATGAAGCAGGCAGCAGTGGTCCCGGGACAGACGTTGGAGCCTCTAGGCCTGAACATCACACTGTGTCAGGTCATGGTGTCCCTCACCCAGAGGGAGGGGCTTGGCCAGGAGACTGACGCTGATTGGCTGGTTCCCTTGAGGTCATTTGTCAGGGACACGCTGGCCAGGGGCGTGAAGCTCAGCTACAGACAGCTCCACATGCTGCTGGACACCGTGTGGAGAATGGTGCTTACACAGAGGAGCAAAAGTAAGTGTGTTTGTGTGCACTTGTGTCCCAAGATTTTGGGGTCTCACGGTCATGTGGGGGTTACTATACACAGACCATCAAAGCGGCCTTTTTAAAGGGACTAACCGACTGTGTGCTGGGCTTTTCCAAGTCCCCTCGGTCATACATAACGACAGTCCAGCATCAATAGTTCTTAGGCGATTGGACGAGTATATTGGCAATCGGCGATTGGCTGAGTCCAGTCGGCAGTTGATTTTTTTTTGGCGAATTTTTGTGCAATTTTTGTCCTTTTTATAATTTAATGATCTGCCTCCTGGAGAATTCAATGTGGTAAGTAATTAACCTGTGGGCGTCCGGGTAGCGTAGCGGTCTATTCCATTGCCTACCAACATGGGGCTCGCTGGATCGCATCCCCGTGTTACCTCCAGCTTGGTCGGGCGTTCCTATAGACTCCTCTCCTTTAATTTCTCAGTTTTACATGAGTAGTCCAGCCTTGACAGCCCAATCAGTGTTGTGAGAGGATCACATTATTCTTCTGTGAGAGATTTGTCCCGGCCTCTTTGCACAATGAGTTCAAAAATGTCGGCCTGCCCAAAAACTGAACAGTCCAGTCACAACTCTGATACAGATGGACCTTGTGGTTAATAAGCAGTACAGCAGACTTGCAAAATATAACAGTGGCAGAAATAAATTCATAAATCTTCCAACGCAGAATGGTTTCCATGGCAACAGCCAACACACGCCACTGTGGATGAGATAGTCGGCTAAATGGCAATAAATGTAAAGGTGGTCATTATTTGTAATTATGTATGGAGATGTAAGCAATATTTTAAAAGCATCAAGTGCAGCACTGAGTTAAGGATGATACGGTGTCAGGCTGGTTACTTGGGTGCAAGTCATGTCATGAAGTTAGGCACACTTCAATATGCTTATTTGTGCGTGGCAGTCTATTCCATTGCCTACCAGCATGGAGATTCCGGTTCGAATCCCCGTGTTACCTCCGGCTTGGTCGGACGTCCCGGCTTCCCACCTGCAGACATGTCTGCAGGTGGGAAGCCGGATGTGGGTATGTGTCCCGGTCGCTGCACTCGCGCCTCCCCTGGTCGATCGGGGCGCCTGTTCAGAGAGGAGGGGAACTGGGGGGAATAGCGTGATCCTCCCACACGCTACGTCCTCCTGGTGAAACTCCTCACTGTCAGGTGAAAAGAAGCGGCTGGCGACTCCACATGTATCGGAGGAGGCATGTGGTAGTCTGGAGCCCTCCCCGGATCGGCAGAGGGGGTGAAGCAGTGACCAGGAAGGCTCGGAAGAGTGGGGAAGAGTGGGGGGGGGGAGAAAAGGGGGGAGGCTAATTTGTTAGCCAATTCGATGGTATTCTTGTTCAGCCATTTTGGTGCTGATTGCTGTATGTGTCCATACATATGATTCCAGCAGTGACAGAGGACCTGTTAGCAGCGGTGTACGCCTACTACCAGCAGAGGAGTCTTACCCTGCAGACCAGATCTCTACTGCTGTCCTTCTACAGCCAGCTCTACTCACAGGAGAAAGGACACACACACATTGCCAGGTAATCTCGCTCACCTTGTTCACATTTTGAAGGGTGTGCGTGATTTCTAGAAAGCCGATTCGAAATCAGATTGGCTTCCAGGACTACCACAAGCTGCAGTAGCCCCATGTGACACACTCCCTGGTTGGGATGGTACATTTCTCCCCATTACCGGGTATCTCTTACTGGTCTGCTGTGCTGATTTTGTAAATCCTTTCTCAAGAAAACTATCCAGAAGCCTCCAAAATCCTCCTAACCAAACTCACGAAGCAGCTTATTGCAGTTATTGCCTGTGATGGCAGTAATCGGGCTCCAGATGTTGTAGTTGTACTGTACTGTCAGAGTTGTTGCAGAAATCCTTCAGTAAAGACCCTCCTACATGATGTACAAACAGTCATTATGAAAAATATTTGTATAACAAAACCCAAGAGCGTTTCTATTAACTTTGGTTGCCCTCTTGGCCCAAAAAATTCTCATCCATGTCGGATGTTGGTACGTCAGTTGAGCTGAGGGCAACGGTATCAGACTCATCAGTCATGGGGTTTTGTAACCCCCGTCGTTTTTTTTTTTTTCCCTCTTCCTCGAAGAGCTGGTTCTTAGAAGGAAGCTTCACTTTTAGTCACCTACTTCTGAAGCGTTAAATTGTTGTCAAAATAGTCGTCAAAGTAATTTAGTCAGAAAGGCCCATTTATGAGAAAAATGTGTTAGGTTATGCTCGCATAACGCATGGTTTAAACTTTGCAGGAAAGAATTTGTCATGAGGCCCTCAGAAGCATATTGTCTTAATAAAAGACATGTTTTTGTAGGATAAGAAATCTTTGTAATTTCCTCAAAACCACTTCTATTAATCCTCAAGATCAGTTGAACACTATGGAGAGCAGTGCTCATACAAATGATGTTAGACTGGAGACTGGTACCATTTCACCATTGTTGTTGCTTCCATTTATTACCGTTGATAAACAAGTATTACTACCTTTTGCTACTAGGGGGGTTGTATTTTCTCCTTTTTTCTTTTTTTGGGGGGATTTTCCCCACCTTTTTCTCCCCAATTGTACTTGGCCAATTATCCGACTCTTCCGAGCCGTCCCGATCGCTGCTCCACCCCCTCTGCCGATCTGGGGAGGGCTGCAGACTACCACATGCCTTCTCCAATACATGCGGAGTCACCAGCCGCTTCTTTTCACCTGACGGTGAGGCGCTTCACCAGGGGGACGTAGCATGTGGGAGAATCCCGCTGTTCCCCCCCAGTTCCCCCTCCCCCCTCGAACAGGCGCCCCGGCCGACCAGAGGAGGTGCTAGTGCAGTGACCAGGATACATACCCACATCCGGCTTCCTACCCGCAGACACGGCCAGTTGTGTCTGTAGGGATGCCCGACCAAGCCGGAGGTAACACGGGGATTTGAGCCGGCGATCTCCGTGTTGGTAGGCAACGCTATACAGATGCCCGAATTTGTGATGTTTTACTGATTTATATCGAGAATAAAATATGGAAAGGTGGAAAAAGTGACAGTGCTGAGAACGATTTTCTAGACATAGGAGGAAGCTCTCTTCTTACACACTGAAGACTCTGATTATATGAAGCTCGTTTTACTGTGAAGGGAAGACGAACATTCTGTGGAACTAATGGACCTGTGAAAAGCTCGTTCATTTTCAGCAGAGCGGTTCCAGGCTGTAAATTAATGTGAAATCGCACATCATAGTCTCGGCTCTCTGCTTCTTTGCTTTAGAGCAAAAGGTTTATATTGCCCAGTAACTATTCAAATCCACACAGATATGGGGGTGAATCCTCAGTTTAGAGGTTTATTGTCATTTTTCAGATCGGATGCATATTTCTCATCATTTTGTAATTCAGTAAAGTGATGGGAGCAGTAACCGTGGACACATGCTTTACATTTCAAACAAGCTGAATGAAAGCTGGATGTGTAAAAGCCTTCAGTACATATTTGCACGTGAAGTAAAACATCCATTAAGTTGACCTCCCTTCCTTCCTTCCTTCTCGTCCCTGTGCAGGAGTAAGATGCTGTGTCGATGGCTGGCAACTCTCCCGGTCCAGTTGTCCCAGCTGGGCCACCGTTACCCGGCTCTTTCCACCAGGCTCATCCTCTCCATTCAGGCCGCCGCTTCTCGTGGCAACAAGGACCTGCTTAACAGTCTGCAGACGCACGCCTGCAGACTCTATGGTAAACACACACCCGCTCACAGACGGCAGCACGGCACGCACACAGGCCAGTCTGACGGACTGGAAAAACTCAAGGAAATTTCATTTTCCATGAAATGTTAAAATTGGTGTATAATTTCAATGTTATCACCATGTAAGTGTGGTTTATGTAATACAACTGGACGGTCTCAGCCTCTTTCACGCAAGTTAGGTACATATATAATCTGAGGAATACTGAGAGAGAGCGATCCCTTGTTTTGAGTGTACTGCGTTTCAGAAATGCGTTAAAGTGGCTGTGCGAGTATAGATATTAGGGGCGGGACGACGCAGGATCGAACTCCTAATTGTTCGATACGGCCTTCACGGTTCGAGACACTTGCCCATTTTGCGAGATCGTGCATTAACACTAGCACAACCGGGATTTCACTCCTACCTGGTGACCGTCGGTTTTTAAACTCCATATTCTGCCAATATAAATACCCAACTGAGATATTAATGCATCGCATGTGTCAGTGTGTCTGTTAGGAAATGACTGACACCAGAATTAACATTTTAACAACTTCAATATTGTAGCCAATTCAGGGGGCCGCCGGGTACCTCCGCAGCCGGGACGCGAACCCAGGTCTCCCGCACCACGGGCGGCTACGTTAAGCGGTCGACTAAAGGGTCCGACCCGTTAGCCAACGGGCTGGCGGGTCTACACCGCCGTGATCATTACAATGCTATTTTTCAAACAATTTTAAAATGGCTGCTGTCCAACGCCTGTGAATACCGCAACGCCTCGGTGGTAGTCATGGAGTGTCTGAAACGGCGGCCGTACCCAGACATGTTGGAGATAATACCTGGAAAACAAAATGGAAAACGCTGATCTAACAAACGTAACAAGGCCTATAAAACGTGGCGAAGGAAATGAGGCGAACAACACACGTCATGAATAGTGACATGACGCACACGATGACGCTCAGATTACGCGAGGTCGTTTTGACCGCTCATGGTCGTTTTAGGTAGATCTTATGCCTTTTTTTGTGCAATTGATCTAAAACTCATTTTAATGCAAATATATGCACTTCTAGGAGCATTCAGGGAGCAGCAGGTCTGTATCTTTTTTTCTCACAGTTATTAACCTTTGAAAATCCAAAACCGTCAAAATGACCGCCTTGGTCGTTCTAGTAGTTTCTTAAGTTTAAAGTTTTAAAGTAAAGCAATTGTGTTACACAACAAGAAAAGATGGCACAACATTTTGTGAGAACTTCTGCACTTGCATTACGTTTGAATACGGGCCTTGATAACAGGGCTGTCATGACCATGACATTTTAGTTGACAATTAATTGTCATACAAATAATTGCGGTTAACGATTTATTTATTGGCTTTTTCTCCCCAGTTGTACTCGGCCAATTACCCTATTATCTGAGCCGTCTGTCTTTCCAAGTTGGGCGAATTGGGTGGGGTGGTGGACCCATCGATGTTTTTTTTTTTTTTGTGGTATTGGCACTTTTGACCGCCACTTTTTTGCTACAAATCCGACAAATCGCCTCCTCCAAGTTACTGGGCTCTCCTTTTTAATTTGCCTTAAAACCAAAACGTGCCCACAGCGGTGCTGTGCTGTTTGGCTTTGCAACTACGTCCACGATGTCAACAGATGCTCGTCGAAATGCAGTCGTCGAATAGTATAGAATATTGCAGAATACTACAGAATATTATAGAATATTATAGAATATTGCAGAATACTACAGAATATTATAGAATATTGCAGAATATTATAGATTATTACAGAATATTACAGATTATTATAGATTATTACAGAATATTACAGAATATTATAGAATAAGTTTGTTGGTGCTAATTCACCACTCATGTGCCAGGGATGACATCATTAAAAGAGTGCCAGTCAAACGGTGGAAAACGACGTGGAAATACTGATGGAAATGTGACATTTCTGTTATTTTCCTCCAGCTGTTTTTATGCAAATGAATGGAAACCATTCTAACGATCATGCAAAATGATTGCGGTCAGCTCAAATAATCGTGATCAGGCGATAATGTAATAACTGTGACAGCCCTACCTGCTAATGCCAACATGTTGGGCCTAATTCTTAAAATAAATGAAAAGTAGAGAACTGCGACGGTGTTTTGTCTCCTGCTTACCGAGGCGTCCACTGTATCGTATTGAACCGAACTCGTGAGCCCTGAATCGCGAGACGCGTCGAACCGTGAGATTCGTAAGTCGTCCCACCTCTCATAGAGATAAATGTCAGTCAGTGCATGTGACTATTAAAACCTCGTGTATAAATAAATAATGCAAATTAATCACGTGTCCCCTTCAGACATCACACCCCTCTCACATGTCCCAAACCACCACATAGTCAGTCCAGCAGCGGTGAGCGAGGAGACACCTAGGCAGTACATTCTGGTGTAAAAAGCTTCGTCAACGAACTTTGGAAAAAAAAAAAAGTTGTGTTTACATATTTACAATGTCAAATTGCTTTTCTCACCGGAGCGCAACAAGACCCGTTTAAATGCCCAACCTGCTGCTGTCAGCAGTGACCCAAAACCAGGCCAGTACGTCAGCAGAACTGCCTCACCTAAACCGATTAACACGACAGCAAAGTGAATCACCACGGTCACGCGAGTGAGATTTCACTTTACTGTCAGGCCGTCTGTTCACATTCTCAGCTCCAAAAAAAAGGGTGAGGTGACGTTATTCTGTGGACGCCGTTTGACCGATTGCTCCAGCAGTTTGAGAGTCTTCATCATCACCACCGCACCACAGTGTTGTCCTTCACCAACATGGTTGCAATAAGTTTTAATATAATCAGCACTCAGAACAGTGAGGTTAAACTGTTTGTGGCTCATAATGACACCTGAGGCGATGCAGTGGACCATACCCCATCACACAAATGATGCAAACGACCGTCCATCCAGAGGTGTAAAAACCGAGGCTGAAGTTGTATTGTGGTTCCGCTAGAGGGCAGTAGAACACCATGGCTTACACTCAGTGCAACTTTTTTGTTTTAAATACACGCGTAACGTCACACGCCACCTTCTCAGTAATACTTTCTTTCCACAGGCAGTCAGGTTGCCGAACAGCCGACGCACCCATACTCCCTATATTGTGTTATGAATTCTTGTGTATATAGTCTATAAGTAGGTCTGTAGTTTCCTCTTTTCTTTTGGGATGGTGTGTCCTTGTGTCCTTTGTGTTAAGGCGGAGAGAGCCCGAGCACAAGAATTTCATTGTATGCCAGTACACATGACAATAAAGTTGAACTTGAACAGTCTCAGCCATTGGCAGAAGGCAGTCCAGCAGCCTCTGGATTATGTTAGAAATTGCGTCTCTCGTGTGGTATTTCGGATGGCTCGAGTGACTCAGAACGTCTCTGCTTACACAAGATCGGTCCCCGTGTCAGCTCTGTTGAAAAGCCGGTTTAAGCCCCCCTCCGTGTCCAGCGGTAGGGGAACGGTCAGATAGTCGGGCTGGTGTGACAGAGGAGGAAGGAGGAGGCTCAGGGTTAGGGTGTGAGGAGGGGAGCCAGCAATTCACGATCACAAGACTCCCTTTTGTCTGAGGGGCTTCTGACATCAGTATGTGCGTCAGAGGCCAGCAGAACAACACGCATGCACACACACACACACAGACTGTTATCTGATCACTCACTACTGGATGTTCTGCCTGCCTGTCTGTCTCTATTTCAGTAGTCTTAAGTACGGTTTGGTTTTCCTGGTATTCCACACTGTCTTTACAGAGATATAGCTTAGCAAAACACTGCCAGAGGGTCGGCAGTGTATTGTTATGCTGGATCGACTGAGCTACACTGATGAGCCAAAACATTATGACCACCCGCCTAATGTGCTGCTGGTTCCTCCGTGTGTCGCCAAAACGGTGCCGACCCGTCGAGGCAGGGACTCTACAAGATCTCTGAAGGTGTGCTGGGGTATCTGGCACCGAGACACTAGCAGCAGATCCTTCAAGTCCTGTAAGTTGCGAGGTGGAGCCGCCGTGGATCGGACTTTGTCGGTCCAGCGCATCCCGCGTATGCTCAAATCGGATTGCGATCTGGAGAATTTGGAGGCCAGGGTAACACCTTGAACACCTCATCATGTTCCTCAAACCACTCCTGAACAAAGTGTGCAGTGTGGCAGGGCTCATCCTGCTGAGAGAGACCGCTGCCATCAGGGAATACCACTACCATGAAGGGGTGTGCTTGGTCTGCGACAATGTTTAGGTAGGCGGCACGTGTCGAAGTTGACGTCCACGTGAATGGCCGGACCCAGGGTTTCCCAGCAGAACCTTGCCCAGAGCATCACACTCCCTCCACCGGCTTGTCGTCTTCCCACAGTGCATCCTGGTCCCCAGGGCAACGGCGCATACGAACACGGCAATTCCACGTTATCTAAAAGAAAACGGGACTCGCCTGACCAGGCCACCTTCTTCCACTGCTCCATGGTCCAGTTCTGACGCTCTCGTGCCCATTTGTAGGTGCCTTCAGTGGTGGACAGTGATCGAGTGGGCACTCTGATCAGTCTGTGGCTATACAGCCCCAATATGCAGCGGGGTGTGATGCACTGGGTTGTGACACATTCCTCCCGTAGCCATCATTACATTTTGTAGTAGACCTTCTGTCGGTTCGGACAAGACGGGATAGCCTTCGTTGCCCTCGTGCAGCGATGAGCCTTGGGCGCCCAACACCCTGTCGCCGGTTTGTGGCTTGTCCCTCTTTGGACCACTGTCGGTAGGTACTCGCCCCTGCCGACCGGGAGCACCCCACAAGCCTCGCTGTTTCAGAGATGCTCTGACTCAGTTGTCTGGCCATAACAATGTGGCCCCCGTCAAAGTCGCTCAGGTCTTTACTCCTGCCCATTTCTCCTGCATCCGACACGTTGGCTACGAGAACTGGTTGTTCACTTGCCATCTGATCTACCCAGACCTTGACATGTGCCCTTGTTTGGAGATGACCAATGTTATTCGGTTCATCTGTGTATGGTCATAATGTTTTGGCTCATCAGTGTATATAATTACATAATTGTGTGTGTGTGTGTGTGTGTGTGTGTGTGTGTGTGTGTGTGTGTGTGTGTGTGTGTGTGTGTGTGCGTTCTCAGATCCCCAGGAAGGCGTTGTGGTGCTGCTGCCAGCTGAATCTCAGCAGCGACTTGTGCAACTGCTCTACTTCCTGCCAAAAATGTCCCAGCCTCTTCTGGCCAACCTGAGCCGCTGTTGCACCACCGGCCGGATCTCAGCCAGCCTGGCTGCCTCCCTCATCCGCATCGTACACCTTAGGTGAGCTCCAAGACCCCCGAGATTTAAGATGGGCGTTGAGAGAAAGTATGCTTTGACTTGAGCCGGAGCTGTTTATGACAGAGTTCTTCAGAGGCCCAGCTCCCTCTAAGTCCAGATTCTGTCTTCCGAGCAGCACAGATTCTTTAATCCTCTTTGCAGAGGCTGAAAGAAAACCAGTTGTCTCTGACGAACAAATGGGGCTGTACCAAACAGAGCTGTATGTTCAAATTCTTAATCAACATACGAATGCTGCGTCGCTTCTTTCGGGGTTTATTTGTATGTCTGTTCATTCTGTTTAAGCCGATGGGGTATTTCTGCCTGGTTGCAGAGATCTGCATTTGCTCGGCGCTCGAAATGAGGGAAATTCAGGATCACCTGAATGACAAAACCAAGGTATACCCCGGGCCGCTGACACGGTGGGATAAAAATGGCGAACGCTACCCAAAATTTGCGGTGACTCGCCGGTTCGAATCCCCGTGTCACCTCCGACTTGGTCGGACGTCCCTGCAGAGACACAATTGGCCGTGTCTAGGGGTGGGAAGCCGGGTGTGGGTGTGTGTCCCGGTCGTTGCACTAGCGCCTCATCTGGTTGGTCGGGGCGCCTGTTCGGGGGGGGTGGGTAGCGTGATCCTCCCACGTGCTACATCCCCCTGGCGAAACTCCTCACTGTCAGGTGAAAAGAAGCGGCTGGCGACTCCACATGTATGAGAGGAGGCATGTGGTAGTCAGCAGCCCTCCCCGGATTGGCAGAGGGGGTGGAGCAGCGACCGGGGACGGCTTGGAAGAGTGGTGTAGTTGGCCAGATATAATTAGGGAGAAAAAGGGGGGGGGGAAATCCCCCCCCAAAAAAACTTGTGGTGACCACTAGATACACACTTTGCATCCCAGCAACGTCATCTCCCACTGAATTTTCTTTTTTTCCCAAGGTAGGATTCATTGTCAGCAAAGCTAGCTTGACATGATGTCCCCGATGCTCCTGGCCCACGACATGGAAGACTTAGCAAGTCCTAAGCTACTGTACTGTGTGACATTGTTACCGAGGTTACAGCCTCCGTTCTTTGCACAACGAGTTACACCGAACTTTTAGTAATCGGACTATTCAGATTTCGATTTAAAAAAAGAAGTGCAAACATTTTAATTTGAAATGTTCTGATTTTCTTGCCATTTCTGTCGTAGCATAATTTTGCTGTGAGCCTGAGGGCACGATTATTATTTCATATTCATATTTTATGTCCTAATTGGATTAGCTTTGGCGGCACAGTGGCGCAGTGGTTAGCGCGGTCGCCTCACAGCAAGAAGGTCTTGGGTTCGAGCCCCAGGGTAGTCTAACCTTGGTGGGTCGTCCGGGGTCGTCCGCTGTGAGGAGTCTGCATGTTCTCCCCGTGTCTGTGTGGGTTTCCTCCAGGGGCTCCGGTTTCCTCCCACAGTCCAAAGACATGTAGGTCAGGTGAATTGGCCGTACTAAATTGTCCCTAGGTGTGTGTGTGTGTGTGTGTGTGTGTGTGTGGGGGGGGGGGGTGGGCCCTGTGTGATGGCCTGACATCCTGTCCAGGGTGTCTCCACGCCTGCAGCGCAATAACTGCTGGGATAGGGTCCAGCGACCCTGAGAGCAGGATAAGTGGTTCAGATAATGGATGGAGTTAATAAATAAGACTACATTATTTAATCCGACGAATCAATTTATTCAAATTGAGGTTTTTGTTCAAGGATTTTTTTTTGGAGAGTTTTTATGATGGCGTCATAAAATATGATGACGGGCATTCAAAGCTTCACTCGGAAACCTCAATAGAAGCTTCGAATGTAAAAAAAACAAAAACAACAACTTTTGGTACAGCCCTACAAACACACACACACTTTCTAGAGAGTCATCGATTTCTGCCAGGCTTCTACCCCCCCCCCATGCTAAAGCACCCCCCCACATGCTAAAGCACACTCACTCAGAGGCAGAAAGGTGAATTAGAAACAGGTTTTTCTCTCGGTCAGGATGAGCCACTCCTCATTCTCCCTGCCTCTAAAACTAAGGCAAAGGTTCAGTAGCTCCCACTTAGGTGGAGAGGAGATGGTGTATCTACGACTACTACTCCTACTCCTACTACTTTCGACTGCTCCCGTTAGGGGTCCCCACAGCGGATCATCCGTTTCCATCTCTTCCTGTCCTCTGCATCTTCCTCTGTCACACCAGCCACCTGCATGTCTTCCCTCACCACAACCATAAACCTCCTCTTTGGCCTTCCTCTTCTCCTCTTCCCTGGCAGTTCCATATTCAGCATCCTTCTCCCAGTATACCCAGCATCTCTCCTCCACACATGTCCAAACCATCTCAATCTTGTCTCTCTTGCTTTGTCTTCAAACCGTCCAACCTGAGCGGTCCCTCTAGTATACTCGTCCCTAATCCTGTCCTTCTTCGTTACTCCCAATTAAAATCTTATCACCTTTAACCCCGCCACCTCCAGCGCCACCTCCTGTCTTTTCATCAGTGCCACCGTCTCCAAACCATACAACATAGCTGGTCTCACAGCCGTCTTGTGAGATGGTTGTGGTCCTTGGAGAGGAGATGGTGTGTGGCGGATAGTGATGGAATCAAACAATTTAACTCATCAGTGGAGCACAGCACTTGGCTAGAGGAGTATCGATGTGCACACACACACGCACACACACACACACACACACACACAGACACATTTACTGTCACACGCAGGAGTGACTGAAGGGACGAAAGTGCTACTCTCCGCCATTAGGGTGCAGTGTTGCACCTTCCAGGTGGGACCCTTGCTGCATTGTGTGGCTTCGTACCTGTGTGTTGCTGTATGCTGATGTGAACACAACACTAAATATTCAACTGACTGACTGCTGAAGCCAAAAACTTAGCCTGTCTGTTTCTGCCTCACTCTGTCTGATTTATGCAGTCCCGCAAATAATGTGCTTGTGTGTGTGTGTGTGTGTGTGTGTGTGTGTGTGTGTGTCTGTGTGTGTGTGTGAGTGTTTAATTAACGCCGTGCTTGGGTCACTGGGGCAGTGTTATACAAATCTGGATAAACGTGGGGGGCCGTGGTCAGATGGGAAGCAACGTGTGTATGTATGTGGAGGAAACAAAGGGGCTCTTTGGGAGCCGGGAATGCGGCCACGTCACGGAACACAGAGACAACGGTTCTGTCCACACGGGCCTTCCGGGCTTCTGCAGAACACACTCTCATTCACACACGCTTCCCGCTTTTACAGAGCCATCCTCCCCTTAGGGGGAGGGGGGGGGAATATTGGAAAACGCTTCTGTGTGTGCGTGCACACTCTGCTCTTACGCACTTCCACCCCCCCCCCCCCAGACGGGTGTCTCAAGCTCTGGCTACAATGTATCCGACATAAGTGATATCACAGGGGGCGTCGGGGTGGCGCGGCGGTCTGTTCCGTGGCCTACCAACAATGGGGGTCGACGGTTAGAATCCCCCCCCATGTTACCTCCGCCTTGGTCAGGCGCCCCTACGGCTGGCGACTCCACATGTATCGGAGGAGGCGTGCGGTAGTCTGCAGCCCTCCCCGGATCGACGGAGGGGGTGGAGCAGCGACCGGGACGGCTCAGAAAATAGAGTAATTGGCCGGATACAATAGGGGGGTCGGGGGTGGGGTGATACTACAACCTCGTAACAAAAAAACTCATACTCCACCTTTGTAAAGCACGAGTGTCCGGCTGCCTCTGTGTGTGGATATTCTAACCTGGCGTTTTGTGTCGCGGCTGCTTCTCAGGTCGTCCCTGACCGGCTGGTCTGTTGGCAGCCAGGAAACGGCCCTGCAGGAAGTGGACTACATCAGCTTCCTGTTCTCCACCCTGGTCGGGTTCTCCTCCGACGAGCTGGCCACCTTGCAGGAGGCTGGAGACGAGAGCGCCCTCCCGCCCTCGCCCCTCTCCCCCCTCAGCCTCTACCCCACCCCGCTGGAGCAGTTCACACACCACTGGGACGTGGTGGAGGTGGGTTCACGGCACACGGTCACGGGCGAAACACCCGAAACACCCCCCCGTCTTACCCCTCACCAGAACCTGTACCGCTCATCGCCGCCACTCGGATGTGTCATGGCGGTGATTTGGGGGGGGGGGGGCAGAGTCTTACACGGAGCGAGAGATGTTGTGCGAGGGTACACGCAGCAGAGAAGTTTTGATATTCCGGACACAGCGCTGGTCTTTCCGAGTCCCCTGGTCTCCCTTGTATAAAGCTCAGAGGGGGAAGCTTTTATCGAGGTGCTCCAGCTGAGAGGGGAACCTTTATCGCATTGCGCAGGTTGGCGATGCGCGGTTATCGGGCATAGCGGAAACGCAGAAATGCTAATGAGAGCCCGTGGCATGATGGGAGTGTGTGACATTTCCGCTCAGAAATTACCGGTAACGGAACAGCGCCCCGGGCCAAGTGTGTGTGTGCGGGGTGGGGTGGGGTGGGGTGGGGGGGGGACTATAATCACTAATTCAGCTCCTCAATTAAGGCCTCAGATCCTGCCTTTCTCATCTCCCTGTCTGAGTCAATCACAGGCGAGGGGAGGGGGAGGGGGGAGGGGATGCTGGGTGGCATGGGGGACAGTAATATGGACTCTTGTCGGCTCTGATTCAACTAATGAGACAGGATGTTGAGTAGAATGCCAACAGGTGCTGTGGACTGACACACACACACACACGCACACACACACACACGCACACTTCAGCTTGATAAAAGGTAATGAGAAATGTGATTTTGATTTGGAATTAATGAGGAAAAGTTGAGTCTCATTTTTCACCTTTTGAAGCGTGATAGTCTGCTGTCCAGCGCCCGCACCCTCCCGCCTCCCCCTTGCCCTCCCGCCCGCCTCCTCCTCGCCGGTGTCCTGGCGAGAAAGAAACTCGGGTTGTACACTTCTTCCGTGGTGGTGATCAGGAAGTGCAGAACTGTCTTCAGCCACCCTGAACTACTTTCTCTTTGCACAGAAAAGGGGTTTTGGTAGTCGGAAGACATCGTGTGTGTGTGATGTTATTTTATTTATTCTGTGTTTGTCTTTTAACTCGTGTGTTGGAGTACAGCCTGGCGGGGGGGGGGGGGGTGAATGATGGTTGATGCTGAGGATTGTTCCTTTCAGTCCCTGTTCCCACCCCGTAATCATTACTGCTATTTGGCTCTCTCTCACTCTCTCGCCCACTCGCTCTCTCTCTCTCTCTGTCAGTCTCTCTCTCGCTTTCTCTCGTTCTTTCTTTGTCAGTGTCTCTCTGTCTCTCTATCTCTCTCTCTCTCTGTCGCTCTCTCTCGTTCTTTGTCAGTGTCTCTCTGTCTATCTATCTCGCTCTCTCGTTCTTTGTCAGTGTCTCTCTATCTCTCTCTCTCGCTGTGTCAGTCTCTCTCTCTGTCTCTCTCTCTGTCTGTCTCTCTCTCTCTCTGTCTATCTCTCTCTCTCTCTCTGTCTGTCTCTCTCTCTCTCTTTCTGTCTGTCTCTCTCTTTCTGTGTCAGTGTCTGTCTCTCTCTCTCTCTCTCGCTGTGTCAGTCTCTCTGTCTATCTCTCTCTGTGTCAGTGTCTGTCTCTCTCTCGGTCTATCTCTCTCTCTCTCTCTGTGTCAGTGTCTATCTCTCTCTCTGTCTATCTCTCTCTCTCTCTGTGTCAGTGTCTATCTCTCTCTCTGTCTATCTCTCTCTCTCTGTCTGTCTGTCTCTCTCTCTTTCTGTCTGTCTCTCTCTCTCTCTTTCTGTGTCAGTGTCTGTCTCTCTCTCTCTCTCTCGCTGTGTCAGTCTCTCTGTCTATCTCTCTCTCTCTCTCTGTGTCAGTGTCTCTCTCTCCCTCGGTCTATCTCTCTCTCTCTCTCTGTGTCAGTGTCTATCTCTCTCTCTGTCTATCTCTCTCTCTCTCTCTCTCTCTCTCTCTCTTTCTGTCTGTCTCTCTCTCTCTCTTTCTGTGTCAGTGTCTCTCTCTCTCACTCACACATTCCCTCATTGTTCTACTGTATAAAACTAAGGTTGGAGAATTAATTAACTCTTAACGACCTGAAATGGCTGTGGGCATGTTGCCAGATGGAGGTGATGGAAGGCTTCTAGAAGCAAAGAGAAACAAGGTTTTGGTAAATACTTCGTTTCCGTACACTACAGAAATAGTCTACGGCAGGGCTTCTCACTGAACACAGAGAGGAGAGGAGAGAAACTAGCACGACCATAAATGACAGTAACGAGTAGCCTACCCGCACGCCAGTTTTCGTTCGGGTTAGAGCCAATCAGAGGCAGAGTAGGGCGGGGCTTCGCAGAACATTATAAAAGTAATAACATATCAGAAGTTATAAGTGAGCTGATTAAATCTTATTTTGTTATCGCCAGGGTGGCCCAGTAGTTAGTGCGGTCGCCTCACAGCAAGAAGGTCCTGGGTTCGAGCCCCGGGGTAGTCCAACCTTGGGGGTCGTCCCGGGTCGTCCTCTGTGTGGAGTTGACATGTTCTCCCCGTGTCTGCGTGGGTTTCCTCCGGGTGCTCCGGTTTCCTCCCACAGTCCAAACACATGTAGGTCAGGTGACTCGGCCGTACTAAATTGTCCCTAGGTGTGTGTGTGTGTGTGTGTGTGTGTGTGTGGGCGGGCCCTGTGATGGTCTGGCGGCCTGTCCAGGGTGTCTCCCCGCCTGCCTCCCAGTGACTGCTGGGATAGGCTCCAGCTTCCCCGTGACCCTGAGTAAGGATAAGCGGTTTGGACAATGGATGACTGAATGAATGTTACCGCCAACCGTACCGGACCTCTGACCTCGATTAAAACTCAGATGCGGACCTTTGAATACTAAGTTTGACAACCCCTGGTCTATGGCAGCTCTTGTGGGGTTCAGAAATCAAACGCCGTCTTTCACGGCGGTAAAACACCATTGGGAATAGAGAGCAGGGAAGTGGAGTTCATAGAGTGGAATAAAAATCTGACCCTGGAGCTCATCGCTGCAGGAACACCTTGTTCACAGCCAGGAATGAAACCTGTTTCAGTTTATTATGAAGCTCGCCATTTACTCACTCAGGGGTTTGGCGTTCTTCCGAGCCGTCCCGGTCGCTGCTCCACCCCCTCTGCCGATCCGGGGAGGGCTGCAGACTACCACATGCCTCCTCCCATACATGTGGAGTCGCCAGCCGCTTCTATTCACCTGACAGTGAGGAGTTTTGCCAGGGGGACGTAGCGCGTGGGAGGATCACGCTATTCCCCCCCAGTTCCCCCTCCTCCCTGACCAGCCCCCCCGAGACCAACCAGAGGAGGCGCTAGTGGCGCAGTGACCAGGACACACACCCAAATCCAGCTTCCCACCCGCAGACACATGTTTCTGTAGGGATGCCCGACCAAGCTGGAGGTGACACGGGGATTCGAACCGCCGAGCCCCGTGTTGGTAGGCAACAGAACAGACCACCATGCTACCCGGACACCCCTGGGTTTGGTGTTCTGCTCAGGGACATCTCGACGCGTTTGGTGGGAAGGGCTGAGGATCAAAGCGGCAACCCTCCAGTTACCCGACAACCTGCTCCACCTCCGAGCCGCCCCAACCCAATTAAGTAAATCAACCCAAGCAAACCAGGTGGTGTGTTTGATGCGGGTCATTAAAACCACCCCTCCGGGAAATAACACATTAGCCGTGTGTTGGACGGTTGTTTAGTTTTGATGACAGACCGGCAGACTCGCACCAACTTGGTTTCTTTGCTCAGTGCGCAGGAAAAATTTGATCCCATCACCCGACAGACGGCAGACTATCGTGCCCAGCCGGCACGTAACTGACCTTCAGTGTTGAGGTGTGGTTGAAATGGTGTCAGTTGTTCTTTCAGTGTTAAAAAAAAAACATTGATGGACGGTGATTCGCTTTGCAGAATCGAAACAAAATCCAGCAGCGATCCAGCCTTGATCCAAGACGTGTCCCTGCAGACCCAACTGGCTGTGTCTGCGGGTGGGAAGCCGGATGTGGGTGTGTGTCCTGGTCGCTGCACTAGCGCCTCCTCTAGTCGGTCAGGGCGCCTGTTTAGGGGGGGGAACTGGGGGGAATAGCGTGATCCTCCCAAGCGCTACGTCCCCCTGGTGAAACTCCTCACTGTCAGGTGAAAAGAAGCGGCTGGCGACTCCACATGTATCGGAGGAGGCTTGTGGTAGTCTGCAGCCCTCCCCGGATCGGCAGAGGGGGTGGAGGTCGGAAGAGTGGGTGTGGGGTAATTGGCCGGATATAATGGGGCTGAGTCCTTACCGCAGTGGCCTGGGTTCGAGTCCGGCCCGGGCCCTTTGCTGCATGTCACCCCCTCTCTCTCTCTCCCCCCTGCCTGTCCTGTCTCTCTCGACTATCACTGTCTATAATAAAAGCGGAAAATGCCTAAAAAAATGAAGCGCTAATAGAATTGAATCACATGATGTCTCCATCTTAGCTGCTCCATCACTGTCATGGCTGTTGGAAAATCAGACACGTCGAACTATACGTCCAGAGTTTTATCCTCGAACAGATCTGATAGAAACGAAACTAATTCGCGTTTTGATGGTTTGCGACTTAAGAAAGTTTGTGTCGGAATTCGCTGGACAGTTGAGTGGAAACGAAGCTGATGAGAACACGAAGGACATGATGGGATCGTTCACCATCAAGGTAACGTAGGCTGCAGGTTGCATGGTAATACCAGGTGTGAGCAGGACTTGATGATGGGGGGGGGGGGGGGGGGGTCGGAGCTCCCACTGCACTGGTTGAAGCGACGAGATGGAATAAGAGTTGCATCATCTTCCACCTGAGCCATGAAATGATTTCTGCTGATAGAAATGTCTGTCATTCACAGGAGGTCTGCCACTGTCTGGAGATTATGGGCTCACAGTCTCAGTGCTTTGACATTCTGCAGAATGGCATTTCCAAATTCCTGGTAAGGAAAAAAAAAACAAACAAAATCATCAGGGGGGACATTTCATCAGAATGGTCCTCACCGTATCCCATCTATTTATTTGCTTTTATTCTCCCATTTCTGATTGGACGGCGTGGAACGGAGCGAGCGACTGCCTATCAGCATGTCTTGTGTGTTCATCTCCCTGTCCTTTAGACCCGGTTGGGGGTGGTGCCAGACAGCATGGCGGCAGGGCTGCTTAGGGCGGTGTCACGACTCCTGGACCTGTCCGTCCTGCCCAGTGAGCCGGTGTTGCGGTTCCTGTCCCAGTGCTGCCTCAGCCTGCTGGCACTGCTCATAGCCCTGCAGCAAGAGGCCCCCACTGAGACCAACCACAAGAGGTGTGTGTGTGTGTGTGTGTGTTGAATGAAGAAGCTCTACTGACTCTTTTAGAGCAAATTCCTCAGTTAATTGTCCTATATGGTTTTCAGTCACCCTTGGTTGCAGATCAGCAACCATAGGCCTGCTAGTTATCAGATGTGTTATGGTCGTGCCACCTTTGTATACTATTGATTACAGGTATTACCAGTTTTCACCACTAGAGGCTGATCTTTGGCCTTTTTAATTGTGCACTGCGAGACCAGTAGGGTTCCATCATCTTGCCCAGGAATATTTTGCTGTTGCAGATGAGTGGCCGGATAGAAGTTTGACCCTAGGCAGGGATGGTCTCTCGACTCGGTTTGCCGTCAGTAGCCAGTTTACCAAAGGGAGCGCTCTCCCGTCACTCTTTGCAGGGAGGCGCTATGGGGCGCGTGTTTTTCGGCCCTGAGCACGGTTCCCCGGCTGCTGCGGATGGTCCTGCAGTCTTTGCGCGTCGGAGACCTGTGTGAGGAGGACTTACCGCAGCTGGGACAGATGCTGTCGATGCTCCTGCAGCACACGCCCCTCCGCAACCACCTGCTGGCCAACGGGCCGCTGCTTCAACACGTTATACAGGACCTCACGGTAAACACACCCCACACAGCCCTACACGGGGCCGAGAACAACTGAAGGAACCAAACTTACGACGCTGTTCACAGTTATGACTAGTGAGAATAACAATAATGATAATGAACATTAATTATAACGGGAATTATTATAATCCGTATTTTAATTAGACATTTTCTACTAGTGGGCAGGGGTGGTGAACGGTGGGTATGTTGCTGACCCTGGGGGTTGGTGGGGGGATTTTTTTTGCCTGGCTTGCTTTCTTTACTCCATTTTGTTACCTATTCTGTTGCCTGCCAACTGGGGGATCGCCGGTCGAATCCCCATGTTGCCTCCAGCTTGGTCGGGCGTCCCTACAGACACAATTGGCCGTGTCTGCAGGTGGGAAGCCGGATGTGGGTATGTGTCCTGGCCGCTGCACTAGCGCCTCCTCTGGTCGGTCGGGGCACCTATTCAGGGGGGGAACTGGGGGGGAATAGTGTGATCCTCCCACACGCTACGTCCTCCCGGTGAAACTCCTCACTGTCAGGTGAAAAGGAGCGGCTGGCGACTCCACATGTATCGGAGGAGGCATGTGGTAGTCTGCAGCCCTCCCCGGATCGGCAGAGGGGGTGGAGCAGCAACTGGGGACGGCTCGGAAGAGTGGGGTAACTGTCAAAGATGGTTGAATCAGTTCATCTGGATACAACGTTAATGACAATAAATTAAATTAATACATTTTTGTTGCACATATTTTCCTTTTCATATGAATTTTCGCAGACCACTGTTGCCGAGGGGATTGGTGGGCAGGTTTTAACAGTCAGTTGGCGGCCCCCCTGCTAATGGCTGTGGTGGGGAAAACACCAATAACGATGACAATAATAATAATATACAACGTTGATAACTGCTTATTGAATCGTATGTGTGTGTGTGTTTGTGTGTTAGAATTACTACCATGGTGAAGCCAGGGAGCAGTGGCTGACAGACCTGCTGTACTGCTACAGCGTCACCGTGGCTCACAGCTCCTCCAACTACCACGGCGGCCTGGAGCTCCGGGACATGTACTGACTGACCACGGCCAGCCGAACCCGCCCGCCAACACCCAAACATCAGCCCGGGCAAAGGACGCCGACGGGGCTGAACTGTAAAAACGTGTGTACACAAATAGAACACTTAAGACAGAAACACAGAGGTTTGTGTATTTCTGTTTTGTAAGTGTGAATGATCTCGTTTCATTTTCAGCCTGATCGTCGTTTGCTTTTTTAAATGTGAGCGTGGTTATTCCTGTACCCCTGCTTTCCCCTACTCGGTGACATTTTTGATAAGGAAAATAAAGATGACAACTTTTTCCCTGTTGTGTAATTTGTGTTTATTAAAAATCATTAAGTTGAGCTACACATTTACAAGTTACTCCATAGTGACGACACAATAAAGGGCTGTTTTCTGTACAAAACCGGGGTAACTGGAACAGGGCCGTTAACAATACTGCCTCTCCCGGGCGATACTGGAAGACTACTCGTGTGTGTGTGCATGTAGCCGGGGGGGGGGGCTGCAGGTGGGCTAGCTGTATGACTGGTTGCTGATGGACGGGGTCATTCTTCACAACCGCAGGAAAGGTTATCTAGGTGTGTGTGTGTCTGTGTGTGTGCGTCTGACTGAGTTAGAGAATGAGGGAGGCGGGACTGTGTGTGTTTCTATCATAACGGATGAAAGGTCATCTCTTACATACACCGTTTTCAAGGCTCAGCGTTTTTTGGGTTTTATTTTTCAAAAGCCGTCCAGCGTGCCGAATTTTGCCACGAGAGGGCACTGTTACATAACCTCGCACGAACAGGAACAACTTGAGGATCCGTGGAAAGATAAAATCTGGGTGGAAGACCAGTTTAAAAATCGGGGTATTTTTCGGTGAAAATCGGTAAAAACCGAAAACGCTGAGCCTTGACCATTCTGGTAGACTTGACCCCACCCTGTGAGGTCACGGCTGTGATGTCATATGGCTTCATTTTAGCAAACTTGGCACTCGAGGCAACAACGTACTCGGGACTTCTACAGAGGCGAGGCCGCCGGCCGGCCGAGAGCGCATCAAACAATACCATTCTATACATGTGTGTGTGTGTGTGTGTGTGTGTGTTTGTAAAGCCTCAGTGTTTCCCCCGGCCTCGGGTCCCCTGTCCAGCGCTATGCGGTCTCAGGTGGTACGAGTACTGCTTGGCTTGACTCACTGTCTCACACAGATGCACACAATCTATACCGCTCACTGTAACACAAACATAAAATTACACATATATATTGCTACTCAACCAAAAAACAACAATGTGTGTGTATGTTTGTGTGTGTGTGCTTGCTTACGCTGGCTCTGCGTGCGTAGAGACAAGTCCAGCAGCAGCTGAGACTGGGAGCCTCGAAGCGAACGCCCTCGCCTGGCCATAGAGTTACCTACACGCATGACAAACGAGAAAAAAGAAAAATACATGAAATTTAATTTTGTGCGCCAAAATGGGGGGGGGGGGTCATAAAACAAACACAACTTTCCATTGACGGCGTTTTATTTGCAGTGAATGAACGTGCAAATACGTCTACCAGGTCCAGCCATCCTCCGTTATATGGGCTTTCCCCACTGCGTTAACTGGTTGACCCGGTTTGGCCCGCGGGTGCGATACCTAGAATGTAAACCTGCAGAGTTTACTGCAGAAAAGGCCCCCACAGCTCAGCGGTTACAGCGCTGGGCTTGTAAACCAGGGGTCGGCAGTTCAAATCTCTTCCTGGGGCCTTTTTATTGTTATTTTGGCTCCAACAATTGATTTTCTCAACTGGCTCAGCCATCCCTGACTTTATATATACATACACTACCGTTCAAAAGTTTGGGATCACCCAAACAATTTCGTGTTTTCCATGAAAAGTCACACTTATTCACCACCATATGTTGTGAAATGAATAGAAAATAGAGTCAAGACATTGACAAGGTTAGAAATAATGATTTGTATTTGAAATAAGATTTTTTTTACATCAAACTTTGCTTTCGTCAAAGAATCCTCCATTTGCAGCAATTACAGCATTGCAGACCTTTGGCATTCTAGCTGTTAATTTGTTGAGGTAATGTGGAGAAATTGCACCCCACGCTTCCAGAAGCAGCTCCCACAAGTTGGATTGGTTGGATGGGCACTTCTTTGAGCAGATTGAGTTTCTGGAGCATCACATTTGTGGGGTCAATTAAACGCTCAAAATGGCCAGAAAAAGAGAACTTTCATCTGAAACTCGACAGTCTATTCTTGTTCTTAGAAATGAAGGCTATTCCATGCGAGAAATTGCTAAGAAATTGAAGATTTCCTACACCGGTGTGTACTACTCCCTTCAGAGGACAGCACAAACAGGCTCTAACAGGTACTATTTAATGAAGATGCCAGTTGGGGACCTGTGAGGCGTCTGTTTCTCAAACTAGAGACTCTAATGTACTTATCTTCTTGCTCAGTTGTGCAACGCGGCCTCCCACTTCTTTTTCTACTCTGGTTAGAGCCTGTTTGTGCTGTCCTCTGAAGGGAGTAGTACACACCGGTGTAGGAAATCTTCAATTTCTTAGCAATTTCTCGCATGGAATAGCCTTCATTTCTAAGAACAAGAATAGACTGTCGAGTTTCAGATGAAAGTTCTCTTTTTCTGGCCATTTTGAGCGTTTAATTGACCCCACAAATGTGATGCTCCAGAAACTCAATCTGCTCAAAGAAGTGCCCATCCCACCAATCCAACTTGTGGGAGCTGCTTCTGGAAGCGTGGGGTGCAATTTCTCCACATTACCTCAACAAATTAACAGCTAGAATGCCAAAGGTCTGCAATGCTGTAATTGCTGCAAATGGAGGATTCTTTGACGAAAGCAAAGTTTGATGTAAAAAAAATCTTATTTCAAATACAAATCATTATTTCTAACCTTGTCAATGTCTTGACTCTATTTTCTATTCATTTCACAACATATGGTGGTGAATAAGTGTGACTTTTCATGGAAAACACAAAATTGTTTGGGTGATCCCAAACTTTTGAACGGTAGTGTATATATATATATATATAAATATATATATATAAATGATAAGAGCTGTAGCGAGAGACGGATGGAAAGAGAACTGGGGCATGTTTGCAATAAAATAATTAGCGAGCAATGAAACAAGGTGGCTGCTGATCGGCACACTCGCGTGACCCCCGTCTACAGACAGGGGCCCGACGTCTCCAACCGAACGAAAAAAAAATAAAAGAATGGGTTTCATTAATGTGTCTGTGTGTGTCTGTGTGTGTATGTATGTGTGCGTTTGGCTCCATGAGGGACTATGTGTGTGTTTGTATGTGTGTGTGTGTTCAACAGATAGCTCAGCCCAGTCGCCTGACATTCCCCCTGACAGCTCTGAACTTTTCACAGTGCCAGGACTGTCAAAGAGAGAAGGGGGGGAGAGAGAGAGAGAGGGGGTGAGAAAGGAAGAGACGAAGTGAGGTAGGTGGCGGGTATCGCATCAGATTGGGGTGGGGGGGGAGGGGGTGGCTAGGTCCATCTGTCTGTCTGAACGGTGTTTGTGCACGTGTGTGTTTAGCCGCGGCGAGGTTTCGGCCCGTCCTGCCGTCATCACCTGGTGATGTGTGATGAAGGTCAGGCCTGTCCGCGGGGCAAAACCCTACCAGGGGTTATTACAGGCGTACGACCAGGCCGATAGTGCCCTGCTATGTGGCTGGGAGTAGCGTTCCAGACACCTACACGTGTTTCCTCTCTCCGGAATTAGCCGGTGACGCTGTGCACTCTTTCGGGGGTCTCGGAGAGACTCCGGCATCGCTCTCCCGCCTTCTCGTCCCGCATCCGCTCCCGCTTTTCAACCTTCCATCTTAATTTACCAACATCCGTTGGGAAACAAACTGTCATCCGAGGTCGCGGCTTTCCCCGCCGTCGACAACGTTTATCCAGACCGGACCGGACTCCTAAACCGAGCGGCGGGCCGTTTTACCGTAGATGCTTTGCAGCACGGCGCTTTTGCTCGCCGCCGACTTGCTGGGCGCCGCTCTGCTTTCGGTCTTCTTCCGGTGGGAGGCGTGGCTTGGATCGGTCGACTCCGCCCCTCCGAAGGTCTTGGCCCCCCTTTGTCCGCCTCTTCCGTGGAGCCTATGGAGACACACACACACACACACACACACAATCAAATTAAAAGTGGAGGAGGGCACTCAGAGGTCCACAAGCTGGCAACATCTAACACAAAAACGCACTAAAGCAGAAACAGTTTGTTTAGGGTAAATAATGGCAAGCGCACAATACAAAGATATAATAATGAAGTTGAATGGAAACAGAGGGCCTCCTGAGGGTGGGCTGGCAGACCCAAAAAGAGACCAGTGAGCGTGTGTGTGTGTGTGTGTATGTGTGTGTGTGTGTGTGTGTGTGTGTGTGTGTGTGTGTGTGTGTGTGTGTGTGTGTGTGTGTGTGTGTGGACACACATGAGAAAAAAGAGAACCAACAGGCTGCTGGTAGCTATTAGAACGGCACGGCTGAACTTTTAGCCTCTTGTTAAAATGCTTATGAGCGCTTCAGATTATAACCTGTCTGTCCCCCTGCCTCCTCTTCTTCGCCCCGCCGCCCCCCCCCCGTCTCTCCCCCACCCCACCCCACCCCCCTCAAACGCTGAAGTGTTGATAGCATCCAGACTATCGAGGAGGTGGTGGTGTGTGTGTTTTCATGTGTGCGTGGTTATAGTGGAGATGAGATGGGGGGGGGGGGGGGGGATGTTGGCACATGTGGTCACCACATGGCGCTGCCAACTGGCCCACCACCAGGGGAAAAGGCAAGCTATTGAATATCTAGGTAGGAACACACACACACGCACACACCGCACAGACGCACACTTCCAGTCCAGAGGAAACCCACCTTCTCCAGGCTCGCTGGATGGTACACGCAGCCTCGCTCCTCTTCCTGTGGTGCTGCTCCTTGTCGTGCTCCCCGTGCATGTGCGCGGGTTCCCGTGCGGCGGCATGAGTGTGTGTCCTGTTGGAGGGGGTTTTGTGGTTCGGGGGAAAATTATACCTTAACGAGTGA
The DNA here is from genome assembly GCF_029633865.1 of Lampris incognitus. Classification (NCBI taxonomy): domain Eukaryota; kingdom Metazoa; phylum Chordata; class Actinopteri; order Lampriformes; family Lampridae; genus Lampris; species Lampris incognitus. The sequence goes on from NC_079219.1 coordinate 55,387,666, forward strand.
GTGTGCGTTTGGTCGCTGGGAGCTGCACTTTCTGAACTGTGCTCCTTGTTGTCCCTGTGTTGGTGTGGAAAGGCGAGTGTGTCGGTCCTGCTGGGAGCTGTTGGTGGTGCGGTGGTGTGGCGTGGAAGGTCTCTCTTGTTTGAAGGGGCGTGTTCTCTGTTGATGACGTCAGCAGGGTCCGCGGCGGGGCAGCTTGTTCGGCGCGTGTTTGAGGAAGGCCGTCTCTTGACCTTAGCTGTGTCTGGGGGTCTGTGTCGGGGACCTGGGCTGGGCGGTCGGCTGCTGGCAGCAGGGGAGAGCCGCCCCTTGGGTCTGGAGGTCTTGGGGGTACAGGCCGAAAGGTCGGAGTTCACGTGGCGCTGAGGGGTCGACGTGGCAGGGGCCTCGCACGGCTCTGGCTCCTTGCTCCTTCTGGAGGATTTGCTCCTGTGAGCTGTATGGAGGAGAAAAAGAGAGACAGACAGAAAGAGTGGGGCAGAGAGAGAGAGAAAGGGTGAGTGAAAAAGAAAGACAGGGAGGGAGACCGAGAGAGAGAGAGGGGTTGGGACACATTCCTGTGCTGGGTGCTTATTAATAATCATATCTGTGTGCTTGCAAACATGAAAAAAGTACTGCAGTAAAAAAAAAAACTACAGCTACAACTAATTTTTTTTTATTTTATTTTTTATTTTTTCCCCCTGGTTCTCCCCAATTTTATCCGTCCAATTACCCCACTCTTCCGAGCCGTCCCGGTCACTGCTCCACCCCCTCTGCCGATCTGGGGAGGGCTGCACACTACCACATGCCTCCTCCGATACATGTGGAGTCGCCAGCCGCTTCTTTTCACCTGACAGTGAGGAGTTTCACCAGGGGGATGTAGCGCGTGGGAGGAGCACACTATTCCCCCCAGTCTCCCCCCAGAACAGGGACCCCGACCAACCAGAGTGTGGGTATGTGTGGGTATATGTGGTCCTGGTTGCTGCACTAGCAACCAGGACACGTACCCACATCTGACTTCCCACCCGCAGACACGGCCAATTGTGTCTGTAGGGTTGCCCAACCAAGCCGGAGGTAACACAGGGATTCGAACCGGCGATCCCCGTGTTGGTAGGCAATGGAATAGACTGCTACGCTACCCGAACACCCCCTGATATGATATACTTTAATGATCCCTGTAGGGAAATTACACTCTGCATTTAACCCACCCTAGCTGTGTAGCTAGGAGCAGTGGGCAGCCGCCGTGCAGCGCCCGGGGACCAACTCCAGTTTGTCTTGCCATGCCTCGGTCGGGGGAACAAACAGGAATATTAACCCTAACATGCATGTCTTTTTGAGGGTGGGGGAAACTGGAGCACCCGGAGAAAATCCACTGCAGACACAGGGAGAACATGCAAACCCAGAACCTTCTTGCTGTGAGGCGACAGTGCTAACCACCGGGCCACCCAGCTGCCCAGTTTAGATGACAGAAAATCCCTGCTCAGCCCAACGACAAAACAAGTGATTGAATTCAGACATACTCAGGCACACTTCAATTTAACTATGACAAAAAAAAAAAAAAAGATTTTGATTTTGACAGGGCCAGCAGAGAAGGTCCTGACAGCCCACATCTGCATGGCATTAGGAGAGGGGGCATAGAACACTGTGTATCTCTATATGCTGATGACCTCCTGCTTTATGTTAGTGCCCCTGTAACTATTGATCCTGCAATTGTGTCATTATTAGGTCAATTTGGAGCTTTCTCTGGCTATAAATTAAACCTCCACAAAAATCAAATACTTTCTACAGATCCGACAGGAGTCTTTGCCTTTTCATTTATCTCAAGTTGGTTACAAATATCTAGGAATACACATGACCCGCTCTTTCACATCTCTGCTTGAGGCTAACTATATGCCTCAAGTTAGCCAAATGAAGGCTGATTTTGAGAGATACTGTAGTCTACCCCTTACTATAGCTGGGAGAATACCATCAGTGAAGAACATACTTCCCAATTTTCTTTATTTGTTCTAGTGCTTTGCCAGTCATCTTATCTAAGTCATTTTTTAATTCAGTCAATCAATCTATAACCTCCTTCATTTGGGAATAATAAGTACATTCTCCAAAGAAGTCGTGAGGTAGGTGGACTGGGCCTTCCTAGCTTTATTCATCATTACTGGGCATCTAATATCCAAAAGGTACTATTTTGGCTCCACCGACCAGATAGAAACTGGTGTCTGCTTGAGACACAGTCTTGCCACTCTTCATCTCTTCCATCCATCCATCATTATCCAAGCCACTTACCCCAATCGGGGTCACGGGGATGCTGGAGCCTATCCCAGCAGTCATTGGGCGGCAGGCGGGGAGACACCCTAGACAGGCCGCCAGGAACAGGACAGGCCGTCGTCTCTTCCAGTTTTAACATATTTCTCCCTGCCACTGAAACCCTCTCAATTTACATCCCATCCTGTTGTGCTCTCGTCCCTCAAAATGTTTAATCAATTTCACTGCCACTGTAAGTTCACATCAGCTTCAGTTCTTGGTCTTAGTCATAGAAACCATCTATCCCTCCCCCTCTACAATCGACTCAACCTTTAGACAATGGGGTTTGAATGGTCTTATGAGCATTAAGGATTCATACACAAACAATACATTTGATAGTTTTGATAACTTGTGTAGAAAATATGGCCTCCCACGTCATCATTTTTTTTAAATACCTGCAGATCTGCCACTTTGCCATGGAAAAATTTCCCCTCTTCTCCTGACCTCCGACCTGCCACAGTGTTGGAAAAACTCCCTCTTAGCTTTGATGATAAAGGACTTGTCTCTGTATACTTTCAACTGATGTCTTCCAGTGATCAAACCCTAAACAAAATTAAAACTAGCTGGGAGGATGAACGTGGTATGGATCTGCCTGAGGAACATTGGAAAAAAAGAGCTGAAGAGGGTTCACTCCTCACCATTATGTGCTAGACTGGGGCTCATATGATTTAAAGTTTTGTACAGGGTTCATTTAAGCAAAGCCAGGCTTGCTGACATATATCTTGGGACAGGCGCTAGCTGTGACAGGTGTTCCTTCTCTCCAGCCAATTTACCCCATGCATTCTGGTCTTGTCCTCAGCTTGACAACTCCTGGGCAATGGTTTTTAAAACCATCAGTGAGGTTCTCGGGTTGACATTAAGACCTTGCTCACTTATAGCTGTATTTATTTGGTATAGCAGATGAAACTTTGGGTTTAAATGCAAACCAGTCTGACATCATTGTATTCACATCACGTTTGGCCCGTAGGAGAATTTTGGTAGTCCAGAATTCTACCGCTCCTCCATTTGCTGCTGCTTGGCTGGAGGATGTAATGTTTTTTTCTATAACTAGAAAAGATTAAATTCACACTGAGGGGATCTGTGAAGAAGTTCTACTTGAGATGGGAACCTTTCTTGTCATATTTTGAGAATTTTATGGAATGACCCACTGGATGAAGGCATTTGATTGTAGCTGGGGATTTTTTTTTTTTAATTGATTACCTCACAGGATGGTTGATGCGATGTAAATGAGTGTATTCTGAACCATCTGACATAGATATGCGTGGGCCTGTGCCGTGAAGAGAGTGCAGAGATACGGCTGTGATAATGTGCACTTTTATTTGTGAAAGGTTGTCCAAGTTATGTTCGGGGAGGATGGGTGAGGGGAATCTTGTTGAAAAAGGAAAAAACAGAGGGTAATGTAATGAATTATGTACGCTGTATTGTCCCATTCCTTCAATAAAACATGTATTTAAAAAAAATCACCTTTTTTCTACATTTTTATGAGTGAGACAACATGACATCATGATCTGGGTGGCACATATCAAACAAATTAATTGTGAATGCCAGCTGAGCATGTCGCTGGGCCCTTTAGGATTTCGGTACCTCTGGGTTTCCGTCCAGCCTCTTTGCTCTTCGTTAGTTCGGCTTTGGACGACTTCTCGGTTCCCCTTGTCGCGTCATCCACCGATAAGTCCCTCACGCTGTCAGCCAGGGGTTTCTCCTGCTCCGGTCGGGCCGACGAGGTCTTTCGTTTCTCTGCGCTGGCCAGTGACATCTGCTGCTCCGCCTCCCGTCTCCGTTGCTCCTCCTCTCGTTTTCTGGATGCAAAACGACACGAGACGTTTTAACGTTTGTGTTATCCCAAAGGGAATCGAAGTGAAACATGACGGCATGGCCCACCGGCCAGCAACGAAGAGAACCGGTGAACAAGCAATAATCAGATGAATGAGTAAACATGCAGACGTTTCAAGAAACAGTTGGGTTTATTTTATTTATTTATTTTCATGGTGGGGGAAACCAGAGAACTCGGAGAAAACCCACCGCAGACACGGGGAGAACATGCAAACTCCACACAGAGGATGACCTGGGATGAGCCCCAAGGTGGGCCAACCCTGGGGTTCAAACCCAAGACCTTCTTGCTGTGAGGCGAGAGTGCTAATTCGGCCACTGTGCCGCCCACAACATAATCCTTTCGGTGATTTTGCGTCCAGTGCAGTCACTTTTCGGTCCGCTCAAACTTTTAATAAAGACAACGAGATGATCTTAAGTGCTGGTTTGACTGGAATGACCTGGGCCATGACGTTTGTTATGACGCTGAAATCCATGTTTTATCTCTCAGAGCAATGAACGGTTTACTGGGAGACACTCCTCAACACTTTGGCAGGAGAGAGAGGTTTTTTTGGGGGGGGTCACCCAGATGTTTTGGTCCTCGATCAAATGCGCTTGTCAGAAATTTATTACTGTTTTCATTATTGGCGTTATCGACTCTTAACCATTTGACTATTTTCTATTATTAGCAACGCCAGTACAAAAGGCTCCATAGAACAAATCATACATTTTTCTGGACTCGGAATCGACATCAATCACAAAAATCTATTGGTGCTCTTAACATCTCGCTTTACAAAAATAACATTTCACCATCACACAATCTCACCAGAGCTCTTTTTTCTCAATGGAAATATGAATTCTGCTCATTACAGTGACAGTATATGTCAAGGAATCGGGAGAGTTCTTGTTTTTGTGAATAAAAACTCGAACCAGAGATCTGCATCTAAGCAAGGCTGCCAGCTGGAGGAGGAAACGGGAGTTTTGTGCCCCCCCCAAAACAAATTCACCTCAATTCAGCATGGGGGAGGATGGAAGAAAGGTGTGACGGCAAGCAAATGACAAAGGAAAACACGCCAGGAGAGAGAGAGAGAGACAGGGGGAAGACGTATGTGTGTGCAGGGATGACAGATACAAAGATGGATATGGATGGGGTGTGACCGATCCTGAGTGGGAACAGAGGAGAACGAGACGGACAAATAAAGAACAGAAGACAAAAGAAGAAGAGATGACTACAATGCCTGAGTGTGAACTGAACTGAAAAAAAAAACCACTGCGCTGTAAAGAAAGACACTGCGTGACTGTGTTACAACAAACAAAATACAGCCCTACAACCAACACGGGGATCGCCGGTTTGAATCCCCGTGTTATCTCCAGCTCGGCCGGGTGTACCTACAGACACAATTGGTCGTGTCTGCGGGTGGGAAGCTGGATATGGGTATGTGTCCTGGTCGCTGCACTAGCGCCTCCTCTGGTGGGTCGGGGCGCCTGTTCGGGGGGAGGGGGAACTGGGGGGAATAGCGTGATCCTCCCCCGCGCTACGTCCCCCTGGTGAAACTCCTCACTGTCAGGTGAAAAGAAGCGGCTGGCGACTCCACATGTATCGGAGGAGGCATGTGGTAGTCTGCAGCCCTCCTCGGATCGGCAGAGGGGGTGGAGCAGCGACCGGGACGGCTCGGAAGAGTGGGGTAATTGGCCAAGTACAGTTGTGGAGAAAAGGGGGGGGGCACAACGGCAGAAGAGACGCCTGCTGGGTCATCGGCAACCGTAATGTGTTTCAGTTTGTGGGAGCGACCTCCACGTCTGTGTGCCTGTGTGGTAAATATCTGTGTTTGGTGCACGGCCGTGGGCGTGTGTGCGCCCGTCTCTCACTTGGCGGCGTCCTTGCGCAGCTGCTCGTGCCTCATGAGGAGCTGTTTCCTCTCCCTGAAGGCCTTGCGCACGGTGTAGCCCTTGTAGACGGCCTGGATGGAGGCCGCAGCGATATCCTGGATGGCGGCGATGGACAGGGCGCCGTGCTCCAACATGAACTGGGTCACCTCGCTGTGCTCCCCAAGCAGGGCGTAGTCCAGAGGGGTGTACCTGCACACCACACACACACACACACACACACACACACACACACACACACACGGTTTCTATCTTTAACCGCTAGTTCTTCAGTTTTTGCACATTTTTTCCAACAGACACGTGTAGAGAAGATCCCAACACCCTTACTAAGGTACAAGCCTTGATTCAAATCCAAAGAAAAGGGTCGCCCCACTACCAAAATACAAAACACAAGTTTGGAAGCTGCTTATCACACTATCACAACTTGATTGACAGGTCTCTTAATACGAGGACTGACAACTAAATCTGAGATTCTGATGTTCTGTGACGCTGTAGAGGGTTTGTTCACTTCGCTAATGGTTGTAAAACAGACTCATATTTTATATTACGATAGCGTTAGAATGACACAAATAGCTTATTCCATTCCATTCCATTATCCAAGCCCAATTAGGGTCCCAATTAGGGTCGCGATCCCAATCAGGGTCGCGGGGATGCTGGAGCCTATCCCAGCATTCACTGGGGCAGCAGGCGGGGAGACACCCTGGACAGGCCGCCAGGCCATCACAGGGCCGACACACACACATTCACACCTAGCGACAATTTAGTACGGCCGAGTCACCTGACCTACATGTCTTTGGACTGTGGGAGGAAACCGGAGCACCCGGAGGGAGAAAACCCACGCGGACACGGGGAGAACATGCAAACTCCACACAGAGGATGACCCCCAAGGTTGGACTACCCCGGGGCTCGAACCCAGTACCTTCTTGCTGCGAGGCGACCGTGCCGCCCTTGGATCAGTGGAAGGAAATCGCTTATTTTCGATCGATAACTCAAACTCTTCAGTTATGTGTGTAAATACACCACAATTTCGCATGGTCAAATAAAGCACAAATTGGGCCTTTATTTAATACTTTTAAGTACAGATACTCTTCCAAGATCGATTGAGAGTTCTACTGATTAATACTGGGTTTGTTGGTTTTTTCTACTTTACAGTCTTTTGTTGCTGTCCTTGTGTGCTTATGTTGAGCACCGACACAAATTATTCCTGGTTTGTACCGACTTACTTGGATTTCGGTTAAACACACACACTCCGCCCCTCACCTCTCCTCGGTGTGCTCCATGTGGTTGGGGAAGGCATTGTAGCCCAGCAGCAGCTTCACGGCATCCAGGTAGCCGTTGTTACAGGACCAGTGCAGAGCGGTCCGGCCCTTCAAACACAGACACAGGGAAGCTAATCAGATACGATGCTGTGCAGGTTTGTATCAAGCGGTCTGAGGTGTGGATGGATTCGTACTTCCTTGTCTTGGATGTTTGGGTCGGCGTTGTTCTCCATTAAAACCGCCATGCAGGTGATGTAGCCTCCATAAGCAGCACACTGCAGAGGAGTCCGTCCTGCGTGGTCCTGGACAACGGTACACTCAATCATAAAGCCTCGTCAATAATCCAGTACAAATAATAATAATAATAATAATTCTTTATTATTCCTGGTCGCTGCACTAGTGCCTCCTCTGGTCGGTCGGGGCGCCTATTCGGGGGGGAGGGGGAACTGTGGGGAATAGCTTGATCCTCCCAAACGCTACGCCCCCCTGGCAAAATGCCTCACTGTCAGGTGAAAAGAAGTGGCTGGCGACTCCACATGTATGGGAGGAGACATGTAGTAGTCTGACGCCCTCCCTGGATCGGCAGAGGGGGTGCAGCAGTGACCAGGATGGCTCGGAAGAGTGGGGTAATTGACCAGATATAATTGGGGTGAAAAAGGGGGAAAGTTCCACGAAACATAAAAAAAAAACCCAAAAAAAACCAAGTAACTAAATATAGCTTAACTAAGATGTGAAACAGACTGCCTTAACAGTTGTCAATAAAAGCTGAGTACAACAGTGATTTGTGGACCAAATTGTGGTAAACTATAATATATGCCATATAATACAGAGCTTTAGGGCAAGGCAAAAATTTTTTGTATAGCACATTCATACACAATGGCGACTCCAAGGACGTTAGAGACATAAAAAATATAAAAAGACAGGTAAAAGATGAATTTAAGAGATAAAGAGATCATTTAAAAATGCTAAATTAAGACGTAATAGGTAAGAGGTCATTTACCATCTACACCACATCATGGTGAGCTTTTACAGTATTTCAAACTTATAATTTTGCTTGCGAGCTTATTCCTTTACAGTCCTCATATGTTTAAAATTAATTCTGAAAGTTCGTTTATTTTACGTCACCACCGCATATGGCGCACAGCTCGAAATTACATTAGTGCAGTGTGTGTGTGTGTGTGTGTGCTCATATTCATACCTGTACATTAGGACTGATCCCATTCTCCATCAGAACCTGGCACACCTCGGCGTTCCCACCCAGAGCTGCCCAGTGGAGAGCGGTGTGACCATCCACATCAACCAGGTCCACACGAGCAGAACCTGCAACCATTTTTTTCTTTCAAACATGTAAGCCTTAAGCCAAACCATCATTTACAATAATAATCTGTATGATAATAATAGTTATCCATCCATCCATTATCCAAACCGCTTATTCTGCCCTCAGGCGCCCCGACCGGCCAGAGGAGGCGCTAGTGCAGCAACCAGGACACATACCCACATCCAGCTTCCCACCCGCAGACACGTGTCTGTCGGGACGCCCGACCAAGCCGGAGGTAACACGGGGACTCGAACCGGCGATCCCCGTGTTGGTAGGCAACGGAACGGGCCGCTACGTTACCCGGACGCCCCTGTAGCTGCCAAAGTAGAAAAACCGTCAATTTTTTTTTTTTTTTTTGCTCATTGAAATTCAGTGAAGTTTGGGGTCAGCGTAGCCTGTCCACACCGCATCTGACATATGGAGATGTGATCAATCCCGTCTTCTTTGCGTCTTTTGTTTGCCCCATTCGTCATTTTCCTTGCCTGGCAACCAGACAGATCTGTGAGCTCATGTTTTACATTTGCTCTGGCGTCTCACCGCCCTCCCTCCCATCCTGACACATTTCCAGCCGACCTGGCCCTGGTCGGACCAATCACAGCCGTGGATCTAATATGGTGGGGTTTGATACGATGACGTAAGCCTTATTACCCCCCCCCCTCCCCGCATTTAGGGACATCTGGCTCTAATTGGCTGGTACTCGTTGCCTCCATTGGTTAAGAGGGTCAGCCAATCAGGGCAGAGTAGGGGCGGGTCTTGCTGGAACGCGGGTGGGGGGGAAATAACGCTGACGTACAGAGTAGCGCCCCCGGCTGCCGCCCACGTGATGTTCCGTCGAATCGCGACAGTTTTAAACAGACTGGACGGTATATTGTCTCTAAAAGAATCACAAACAACTGCACTTAAAGCTCTTGTGGATAAGATGTGTTGGCCGTACTTCCGACAGGATTTGGTAAAAATGTAGGCGCTACGTCACACGTTTCGTTGCTCTGATTGGTTGAAGGACTATCCGGAGGCCTTTTGGTCGGTGCCCGTTGATAATGCCCCTTGGAAATGGAAAATGAGGAGCCAGACTAATTAGCATTCACGAATTCGTCTGGTTCCCAGACTATAATTTTCCAGAAATGCCTAGAAACTGCAAAACGAACTTTACAGTATTTTTCAATTAAGATATACCAGAAGCAGACACTCCAAAGTCCATCATTTTGTTATTTAACTTGTTCTGAACTGGAATAAACCATTCACTTCACTCAGCTCTTTTTCTACAGGGCCTTTTTTCTAATGGTACTTTTTTTGTGTCTGGTCACCTTCCTTTTATTTTTCTGAAATAAACCAATTTACACTTTATCAACTTGGTTAAATGTTTCACTTTCCTAACAGAATAGACCAATGTTATATGGAAAGAATCTAAGCTGATTAAGCATAAATGTATTCTTTTCAGATTGTTACTTTTAATTAATCAGTTTTTATGGAACTTTTATTTATTTTACTAACTCAGTTTAAACTTGTCTGTATGTTTATAAAATTTGTCCATACTTTTATTTCCCAATTTGCCCTCAAGGATGAATGAAGTATTTCTGATTCATCTTATTTTTGCTTTTTTTTCTTCTTATCTTTTGCCCGTAAAGCACTTTGAATGACCTCTGCAACGATAAGGTGCTATACAAATAAACTTGCCTTACCATATAAGGAATCTACAAAAAAGAAACCCCATACGATCAGATGAAAAAAATTACAATAAGACGGACAAATATAATTAAGTGCTTGATCGAATTCATTATTTTCTTCAGATAGGCTCCAGCATCCCCGCGACCCTGAGAGCAGGCTGGGCGGTTTGGATAATGGATGGATGAGGTGAGGGAACAATTGTGGTAAAGAAATTTCAAAATGTCTACCGTGAGTACAAATGGGTAAAGATCATGTAAAGCACACATAGAAAGAACACAAAGACTTTGATTAAAAAGTATATTTTCCAGCAATCAAAAGTGGACAAAAACCTGAACCGAAGACAGATTTTTGTGTGTGTGTATGTGTGCGTGTGTGTGTTCGCTGGTTTGGGACTGCCCGAGCGCACACACCTTTGATGAGTGTGAGTATGACATCTCTGTGACCCATCTCACAGGCGCGGAACAGCGGCGTGTGTTTCATCACATCCAGAGAGTCGACCATGGCTCCCCTCTCTAACAGCAGCCTCACCGTGCTCACATGACCTGACAGGGATGCCGCATGCAGTGCTACACACATACACACACACACACACACACACACACACACACACACACACACACACACACACACACAGGGATCAGAAAATCTGATTAAAGAAAGATAAGAATCTGGATTTAAATGAAGCTTAGTGTGAGCTCGGCTACAAAAGCCTTCCCTTTCCCTGCCAACTCATCCACCCTCCATTCATTTGCAATCACCATTAACTATTAACCCATCAGCCTGCTACGTCACATGATATTTCAGTCAGCCTCTGATGTCTTCTTGTGTCTCTTTAATCCTAATTTAATGGTTCTTGTTGTTTCAGCTTCACACACATTTTCCCCTTACCATCACCCCCCCCCCACCAGTGTTGTGGCCCCATCCAAGCCCTCAGCTGCACATTTCTAGAGCCCTAATTTTAGGGTTTCACCCCTTATAAACCATTTTCTCTTACAATGGGGTCGAAGCCAAAGACCGGATTATCCACCATTCGCTTTTCTGAATTAAAATTCTACGGTCGCAAATCAAGCTGCCTCTCTCCCAAACGAACTGGGCAATAAACACCCCAAGGGCTCTTTGCTCCTCCGCCGCCTCTGGTTTGTGCATTCATCCCCTTAATGGCAGCTCCTCTGCGGGCCGAGGCTGAACCCCCGGTCAAACGAGGGTTAAACAGACAAGAGGAAAATTCACTGAGGAGCAATCCACTGAAGCCTCCTCTTGGCTAAACCGGCTCCTGTCCCCTGACGGCGGGGATTAACAGTCAAGTGCACGGAAGTGATCTGGGCACAAGTCAGCTCCGCTGCCCTTCACACCACCTCATTAGCACGACCGGACCAGCGCGCATTATGCATGCATAAACGACAGCTACCCGAATGAGCGGAGGAGGGGGCTATCGCCATGGAGATTAGAGGTCTAAACAGCCCCCCCCCGGGGGGGAGGGGGAGTCTGAGCATGACATGCAACCATGTGTGTCTGTCTGCCTGTATGTGTGTGTGTGTGTGTATAATAAAATCAGCTTCATCAGTATAACACTTTTCTAAAACAAAAGTTGTAAAAGTGCTTCACAGTCGAGACAAACAAAGGAAATAGAAGCAAAGTCACACAAGAAATCAGTGGTGGAAAAAACAAAGATGCAGCCAGAACGGTCGGGGGTGGGGACACAAACCCTTGTTAAGGGTCACATGTTTGAACGTGTGTGTGTATACGGTGTGTACCTCTGTGTGGGTGGGTGGCTGTTTGCATGTGCAGGATCAACAGACAGGGAAATTATGGGTCATTGCTGGGAGTGGTGATTGGTGATGAGAGACTATTCAGCAGGCTGACCGGGTTACGCTCATGTTCACTGACAGTATCGCTTCCCCATCTCTCTTCCTCCCTCCCTCAAATGCCCTGGGGGCATCCCCTGTACGTCTGTTCCCCACGCTGGGGGAATCCCCTGTGACATCATCATCCCCGGGCCTTCAGCAAGGAAGCCCAGCACCTGCGTCACCTCATGGGCCACATTCCAAAACAAAGACAGCAGAGAGGCGTGTGCTATTGCATCAGTGTGTGTGTGTGTGTGTGTCTGTGTGTATCTTGCCGATGCCAGGGCATTTAGGTCATCACATTCTGTAAGCCCACAGAGGAGGAGGAGGGGTGTTTTGGGCAAAACTGTGAGACAGCCCTTTTTCACTTCCTCATGGAAAGGCAAAACAGCTGTCCGGCACATAGGCTCACCGGTGCCCCCGTACTTGTCGGCCATGTTGATATCGATGTGAGGGGAGAGGCTCAGCATGGTGCGCAGCACATCATCGCTGCCCTTTCCGGCGGCCCACATGAATGCCGTCCGCCCCTCCAGATCGGGCTCGTCCTTCACTGAGGGATGGGACAGAAACACACCCACGGTCTCCTATGCACAAAACACAAAACCACACACACAAAATGGGGTTCAGGAATTTGGAGCCACAACTTCATAGATGTAGCTTAAAGATAATATCACACATTGTTAACACATTATAAAGATTTACTGTATGCCAAATAATGCTGATTTAAAACATTCTCTGGTGTGTGTGTGTGTGACATACAGCATTATTGCTCTGAGCTCCGTAGTGTAGGGGTGTTGCTCCCTGGCTGTCTGAGGGAATGGTGCCTGATGTGTTTCTCTCCAACAGCAGGTGCACAATCCTGGCATGACCTGAAAAACACCAACATTATTCTCCCCAGACCAACCAGAGGAGGTGCTAGCGCAGCGACCAGGACACATACCCACATCCGGCTTCCCACCCGCAGACAAGGCCAATTGTGTCTGTAGGGACACCTGACCAAGCCTGGAGGTAACACGGGGATTCGAACCGGCGATCTCCGTGTTGGTAGGCAACAGAATAGACCACTATGTAACCCGGACACCCGCTCACAACTCATTTTACGGGAAATCACTAGATAGATTAGGATAGCTAGCTAGATAGATACTTTATCGTCCTACTTCAAAGAATCTGTGGCCACAGCCTATACATCAAAATACAAGTACACACAAAATACCTGTACATACAAAATATATCATTCTGTGACTCATTTTGGCTCCAGACAGGCGTATCTTATTATCAAATCTTGGGCATTCTCTGCTTTCTTAGATCAGACGAAGAGTGATGTGTTCATCTCTCATCATCAGTCGCTTCTCCGGGGTCGGGTCGCAGTGGCAGCAAGCTAAGTAGGGCACTCCAGACGTCCCTCTCCCCAGCAACACCCTGCAGCTCCTCCTGGGGGATTCCAAGGCGTTCCCAGGCCAGAACGGACACGTAGTCCCCCCAGCGAGTTCTGGGTCTGCCCCTGGGTCTCCTCCCAGTTGGCCCTCCTGGACCAGTCTGCAATGCCGGAAGTCGGCACACCCTGCTCTCCGCCTTTGCCTACCGCCCGGCCTGCATTGCACCCTAGCGGCGCTATGTTGTTTTTCGCGCTGGGCCCGACCGGGCCCCACGGGCCAAGGCCTGGCCACCAGTGATATGTTATCTTATCTTATGATATGATATGATATATGTTATGATATGACATGATATGATATATGTTATGATATGATATATGACATGGCATGACATGACATGATATGATATGTTATGATATATATGATATGATATGACATGAAATGATGATATGATATGACATAATATAGTATGTTATGATATGATATGACATGATATATGATATGATATGATATGACATGACATGACATGACATGATATGATATGATATGATATATGAGAGGGGGAAAGGGTGAGGAGAACGGTGTGTAACACAGATACTTGATCAGATTAAAACCGAGGCGATGCTTTCGCAATTAATGCCACACCGCATATCTTTCAAATGACAGAACCACCACAACACCCCTCCCTTAAGTCTTTATACCGGCAGTCCAGTCAGCAGTAGATCAACAGATAGATACTACATACAGACATGCACACACACACACACACACACACACGCGTTTCTAACACCTGTGAGGGCTCACCTAGCAGGGCCGCCCAGTGCAGCGGTGTCCTGAAGAGGTTGTCATAAGCCGTCACGCTGCAGCCCTCGTAAGACGTCAGCACCTCCACCACCGCCTCATTACCATCAGCAACGGCAAAGTGCAGAGGTGTGCGACCCTCATAGTCCTGCCAGTTCAGCAGGGACTCGGTAGGGGCTGCCTCCTAGAAACGTACAGAAATGGATAGGCACATGCACGGCTCACACACACACACACACACACACACACACACACACACACACACACACACACACACACACACACACACACACACACCATTTCCACAGCAATCAACATAGGTGAAAAGAGACCGACCGTAGTTCCTTGGATTAACAGAAGATGGGAGATGGGGAGGACCTGAAGCCCACGGCCCGAGTGTGTCTGTGTGCATCTGTACATGTGTCGTGTCTGTTGTTGGAGTGTTTACCAGTATGCAGCGGACGGTCTGCGTGGCGCTGGGCTCCTGGCTGTGGGCGGCCCAGTGCAGCGGGATCTTCCCCTCGCTATCTGGGATGCCGATGTTGGAGTCGTGTTTGATAAGCAGGCGGACGTGTTCTGGCCTGTTGTAGAAGGCTGACCAGTGCAGAGCGGTTTGCTGCAGAGAGAGAGACATACAGACAGACAGACAGACAGAGAGAGACAGAGAGCGAGAGAGAGACAGAGACAGAGACAGGCAGACAGACAGACAGACAGAGAGAGAGAGACAGACCGAGAGAGAGAGAGCGAGAAGGAGAAAGACAGACAGACAGACAGAGAGCGAGTGAGAGAGAGAGAGAGACAGAAAGAGCGAGACAGACAGACAGACAGACAGACAGACAGACAGACAGACGGAGAGAGAGAGACAGAGACAGAGAAGCGAGAGAGAGAGAGCGAGAGGGAGAGAAAGAGAGATGTGTGAACAGAGAGAAAAAGAAAGATGAGGAGTTTGACAAAAAAAATGGGGGTTTGGGCAGGTCTACTTGTCTGTCAGGCGCAACTTTGTGTGTGTGTGTGTGTGTGTGTGTGTGTGTGTGTGTGTGTGTGTGTGTGTGTGTGTGTGTGTGTGTGTGTGTGTGTGTGTGAGTGTGTGTGTGTGTGTGTGTGAGTGTGTGTGATAAGCACAGAAAATATTAATAGCACAGTGACATGGCGAGAATATCCAAGGGCGAACCCCGAGTCAAACAAAGCCCGTATTGACGTGACGGCGGTGATGTAAGACGGTGCTCGGCCTCCCCCTTCATTCCACACAGGCTGCCTGGGCTATTCTTAGTCCCACAGAAAACACATGACGCCGACTTGATGATGCATACTGAATAATTACAGTACTAACCGCTGATGTCAAATAGATACCAGCACCAGCAAACGGAGGAGATTGTGCATCTGAGTATGCGTGTTTGTATTCATGTGCGCAGTCTTCGCAAAAATACAACACAAAGCCACAGATTGTTAAATCATTCTTTGCTATGGTGTGTGTGTGAGTGCGTGTCTGTGCATCTGTATGTGTCATTGTAAGCTCAGCTCGCAGCGTATACAGATCTAGTAAGTCAATTATCTCTTTGTAGCATATTGGTCAGATGCCTGGACCAGCTGGTTCTGACCCGAGAAAAACAACGGACAGTCATCGGCAAACCTTTTTACATCTGTATAATTAATAAATCTTTGTTAGTTATAATACAAATAATTAATCCACTCCGTATTCTCGTTTTGTGAGATCCATGTGAATATGGGGTAACACTTTCTATGAAGCTTGCATCTATAACGCCCTATAAGTGTAGCTATAAGTACTTGTAAGAGTCATTATAACCATGTACATGCCCTCACAACACCTCATATCCACCTTTATGACACATTGTGTCAATTTAAAATGGATTTATGCATTATAAATATGTCATCATTAGCCTGTTTATCTGTCAAATGTCATAATGCATCATAGCCAACTTGTTTTGCTGAAGTTTTGTAGAGATGCATAATGAGACTTCAGTGCTATTTCACAGTCTTGAGCCATAGCTGTTAGTCACTGTAATACACATTATAGGAAAGTATGGGCGTTATAGATGCAATAGTGCTTATAGGGTGTTATAGATGCAAGCTTCATAGAAAGTGTTAGCAAATATGGATTCAAATCCTGCAGCGATCTCATTCCGTGCTTCAGATTCAGAGGGAATTCCTCTAGGCTGGCCAACGGAGTCCAAGTGAACCTTTGGATGTGACATTGCAATTCAGGTAGTACTACTGCTTCCATTATTGCTTGTATTCTAGTCTAGCACAACGTCCTTTCCAGCCCTTGGGGAGAGTGGATCTCGAATTATCTGTGTCACACCAGTGTTGTAGTCAAGTCACTAAACCTCGAGTCCGAGTCGAGTCTCGAGTCCGAGTCCCCAAAAAAGAGTCCGAGTCAAGTCCCCATTACCTGAGTCCGAGTCATCAGGGATGAGTCTGAGTCGAAGAAGACGGGCTCATACCCTCCAACATGAGGGTATGCACGTGAATCCGCATGTAGGTGGAACACACGCGCCTGCCCTTGCATGAAACTGAATAATGTTACGGTATTAATATAGCTATCAATATCTTATGCCAAATTATCAGGGCCTATTACAAAAAACTAACAAAAACAAAAAAAACAGTCTTTATCAATTAACAAGTCTGAGTCGTCATCTCCAACTTCAGAGTCCGAATGCGGTCAATGCTCGAATCCCAAGTCCAAGTCCGAGTCATCAGTGCTCAAGTCCAGGTCGAGTCGCGAGTCCTGAAAATCAGGACTTGAGTCCAAGTCCTGGACTCGAGTACTACAACAGTGTCACACAGCGAATACTGATCCCCCACTCTCTGAGTCTGGCTATGGACAGGGCAGTTTTACTCTGTCTGTCTGTATGTATTTATACGTATATGTCAGCATATTTGCCTAGTATGTGTATATAAACGTGTGTAAGTTTATATATACTGTGTATGTTATGTGTGTGTGTTATTGTGTGTCATTTCCACGTGGCGTTACCTTGTTCTTGTCCTGTGTGTCCACCTCTCCGGGTCCTATATGTTTAAGAAGAAGGGCGAGGGGCTTGGGGGAGGGGTGCCGCGTGGCCAGGTGAAGCGGGGTCATCTCCTCCAAATCCTTCTGCAGCCAGTCAGCCCGCCTGGACAGCAGTAGCTTCAGGAAACGCACGTTCCCCTGCGACACACGCAAACGTAGGTGTACACACACACACACACACACACAAACACACACACACACAGGACTCAGTACAGAGATAGAGCAGCCTGAGTAGGTGAGACATTGCTCATTTTATTCAAGTGTTGGATAGGAACTATGATCATCAAGTAGCAGCACTGACACACACACACACACACACACACACACACACACACACACGCGCACACACAATGAGGCCGCTTAGCGCACACCCGGCGGTGTCTGGCTCGATCTGTAGGTCATCCATCTTTGTTCTCTCCTCACTCATCTCTCCCCGCTGTCCGTGATGGGCTGTTAAGCAGTGAACAGGGGCTCGCTCAGCGGACAGGCTAAAGCAGTCACTCTCTTCCTGTCATCCCTTCCACATCATCATCACCGCCATCATCCTCATCATCCTCATCTTCATCATCAGTATCAGACAAAACCAACGGTCTCCCCCCCCTCTCAGCACCAGGCTGCCGGGAGATGGATTGTGACATACAACAGCTGCCAAGGAGCTGCAAGGCATGTGTGTGCTTGTGTGCGAGTCTGTGTGCGTGTGCACGTGCCTCTATGTACGTGCACCCAAGCTTGTGCATCTCCATGTGCACAAGTTTTGTATATTTACCATTCCGTGACCACCATGCCAGAGTCTGACAAATCTATCTTGTGTGTGACCATGCATCCAGACCATGTGCATATATGTTTGTGTGTATGTTTTATGTGTGTGTGCGTGTGTGTGTGTGTGTGTGTGGATGTGTGTGCGGTCTGTCTTTCCTATTCTCAGTCCAATTAGATCTGTAATCCCTGGCCTCTCTGCCTGTCTGAGCCACTTATTGATCAAATGTCAGCGAGACAGGGCATCCCATCACTGCCACCACCCCCCCCCACCCCCACCCCCACACACACACCTCAGACAGTCCGTGAGAGGGACCCCATGGTCTGTTCACATCCCCCTTCCTTCCATGATGAAGATTCAATATTGGCAGTTTACGACCACGGAGGACGCCGCTCACAATACAGATTATAAAACGGCCATTTGTGCCGCACCACCACAGCAGCACGGCAGCAGCTCCCTCGCAGCTGAAGACAGGGGCCGCCGGTCCTGCCTGCGAGACCCAACTTAATGGGACTACTGCATCTCCGTCTCACAACCTCTTGTATGTACAGGACTTCACTGACATTGTCTTGGACTCGCTCTGGTGTTTGAACACAGAGGCGTCTTTATCCTGCCGACGGACTTCTTTTCTCAGGGAATCACTTTCACCCGCACGGCATCTTAAGTGTGCGATGATTAAAACGGCATTCAGGAGACTGTCACGAGCAAATAAATAAATAAATAAATAAATAAGGGGGGCAGACTGGGATGAATGTGCGTGGCAAGGGGTTAGGTGTTAAGATCCCGCCAGCCCTGAGGCAATGTCTGCCGCCACTAGGGGGCACTGGCTCCTCGGCAGAGCGTAAAAGCTGTCAAAACCCAGATTCCAACTTCCTCTTAAAACCCCTGCAAGATGTGTTTCACGCTTCCGTCATACATGTGTCCAATTATCCACTCGTGTGTGTTCAGCTGTCCAGCTTAACGCCTGCCTCGTCCAAGGCAAGAAGGTCGTCACACGTCGGTCAATCAACCAACCAATCAGCCATGATTTATTTGACCCTTTTCATGCACAGAAAGTGCAAAGCAATGTACTTTACATGCAAACAGGTTAAAAGTGAAAAATTAAAACAAAAATCCAACCACCTTTACAGACTACACAATAAGAGGATGCTTTTGTGCATGTGTGTGTGTGTGTGTAGAAGCTGAATAAAAAAATTACAAAGCCTGGTTAAGAATAAGGTAAAGTATATTGGTGAATCAGTGAATACAAACTGGCAGCAATTATTATTATTGTGCCACATATATATATATATATAAATAACACTTAAAATTGGCATCTACTGTTGAGCCCTTTTCTCCATAAACAGGTCTAATTTGTCATCTTTTTGTCTTTACATCTACTTTGAAACTCCCATTCCCCACCTCAGGTAATACTATCGTGGCTGATAATGTACTCAACATGCATTTTTGGCCGTGATAACGTCACCATTAAAGCGCTGTATGGTGCCAGCGGGTGACATCAGGATTCATCTGCTCTCTTTGGAAAGCCGTTGTGGACCGAGGGTCTGCTGAATGAGTACGTGTGAGTGCCGACATCTGTGTGAGAATGTGAGTGTGCACACTGGCAGCGTCGGAGCAGAACACAAGCGGGTGGTGGGGGGGGGGGGTTGTGGCTAGGGTTGTTCCCAGTGTGTGTGTGTGTGTGTGTGTGTGTGTGTAGGTCTGGGCCGTACCTTCTGAGCCGCGAGGTGCAGGGCGGTGCGCTGGCTGTGGTCAGTCTTGTTGACCGAGGCGCCGGCCTTCAACAGAGCCTCGGCACAGTCGAGGCGGTCGGCGAGCACGCAGTACATCAGAGGGGTCCGTCCAAACTGGTCTTCACGGTCACGCAGAGCGGGTTCGGCTACACACACACACACACACACACACACACACACACGAACACCAGAAGGGCCGTACATACACAAAACCAGAGCAGGTTTGCAAGTTAATAAAGGCGGGTAAGCCCTATTTGAGACCGGCGCTCGGGTAACTAACTTCGAATTTCAGACCGTTCAAAATGTAAATAACAACGGCAGTTCTCGAGCGGATGAATATGCATATGGTAGCAATTAATTTCCAAAAGGTCTGATTGGACTTTTTTTTTCTCCCCCTGCCAAAAGATTTTCAACCTTTTTAATTTGGATGAAACCTCGCTTCCGAATTTGGAAGGGAATCCGTTTTGTTGGGCAGAGGAGAAACCACTTCAGACACTTCAGCAACAGCAGCCCGAGTCAAACGCCTCCTGACAGCAAGCATCTGCTCTGCTGAAGTACCCTTGGGCAAGACACCAAATTCCCCCCTCCCGGCTCCACGGCGCGGGGAGGGGGGGCTATTTGTAATTGACCCGAGGCCTTGACTCCCCCACGGGGCACGGTGAGCTAAAAGTGAACCTGCAGGAATCGATTAAGCCGCCGTGTTAACGGACGGCGAAGTCGACCCAGGCCTGCGCGCACGAAACGGCGTCGCGTGTTTGAGGGAGCCGGGTGGGTTCGTGTAAGAATGGGGCGCCTACCCGTGGTTAGCTCGAAACGTTGACCATTTGCATCCGGCCTACCTGTGATGAGTTTAAGGAGGGCGCTCTTGTCTCCGTTGACGGCAGCGGCGTGAACCTGGGAGCCCAGAGACGAGGGGCCGGCGCCCGAGGGCTCCGATGCCTGCAGCACAGACAAGAGTCCAGGTTAGCCATGTACACAGACCCACGTCGTTACGCTTTAATGAGTTCAACATTATGAAACGAAGGATTCACCATTATTTTATTCTCTTTTATCATTTCTATTTATTATTTTAACCATCCATCCATCCATCCATCCATTACCCGAACCGCTTATCCTGCTCTCAGGGTCGCGGGGATGCTGGAGCCTATCCCAGCAGCCATTGGGCGGCAGGCGGGGACACACCCTGGACAGGCTGCCAGGCCATCACAGGGCCTTATTATTTTAATTATTTAATTATTTTATCTAAAATCATTTTATTGTACTAAATTGTCCCTAGGTGTGAATGTGTGTGTGTGTGTGTGTGTCAGTCCTGGCAGCCTGTGGAGGGTGTCTCTCCGCCTGCCGCCCAATGACTGTTGGGATAGGCTCCAGCATCCCCGCGACCCTGAGAGCAGGATAAGCGGTTTGGGTACTGGATGGATGGATGGATGGATGGATGGATGGATGTACTTGGCTGTGAGTAAGACTAACCTTCATACCCATTAAACTTCTCTCAAATTCTGGCCAGTAAGGACAACGTTGCACATTGACCTTTCGGGCGTTCAGCGTGTGGCCGGATTTCAGCGGGCCCACAGGCGGAACCACGCCAACAATAGCTGCTCTTACATATCAATCAGACCGAGAGCTCACACTTGTGTCTACCCCCCCCCCCACACACACACACACACACACACCAGTAGGGCTCGCTCAGAAACTCTCAAAATACACACCAACACAGACGCCTTCCAACAAGGGAGCTAATGTATGCTGACAGTAGGAAGTATGTGTGTGTCTGCCCCTGCTGCGGGGGGTTAAATCTCTTCCTGGCCCCACTTAACCGGAGCCCGGTGATGGCTGGGTAATCTGCAGACAGGAAGCAGCTGGGGAGGAGGGAGACCCCAGTGTGGCGCGTGAGTGAGTGTGTGTGTGTGTGTGTGGGGGGGGGGGGGGTAGGGTGGGGGTTGGGGGGGGTCCCTCTTCATGTCTTATTCATGTCTCATTAATACTGCAGCAGGGCCTTGCTGCGTGTGTTGAGAGATGTGGGACCAGCCCTGCGGGGCACAACACACAAATCAATTATTGCCTCTAAACACATAAACGCCAGAGACGCCAAGCAAGCTCATGCCACGATCCGAGTTCCTCGCCGAGATGTTTTCATTAACACAGGCCGACCCGACACACCCGGGCGGCCGGTGCACGGGAGCTTTGCTGCGAAAATGAAGTTCGGAGAGATCAAACCCAATACCGCGCTTCCTTATCCAAACCTAGATCTCTCTAAGAGGGGACGCTGGAGATGGGGGGCGGGGGGGGGGGCGGGAGGATCTACTTTTTGGCTGCGCACCACAGTCTCATGTCCTCAGGTCGGGCGCTCACCACCCATCGTAATAACAGAGGCCGTAAGCCCTGAGATCCACCAGCCTCAAAGAAGAAAACCGCGGGAGGTGAGGGGAGGAGGGCACGCTGCGGCGTCCTCCACGGCCCCCCCCCCCCTTCCCATCCCGCTCTCTTGCCCTCACCTCGTAAAGAGCGCTCCCGTAGATACTGCGTGCCGCACGGCAATTACCCATCATGCTCGCTGCTTTCTCACGCTCGGCCGGGTAGTCCCGCTTTGTCATAGAGGGGTAATAGGGGTTAGCTACTGCATTTACTGTTAACTCCGTGTGTGTGTCTGTGTGTGTCTGTGTGTGTGTGTGTACCGAGCAGGGTGGGAGGGAGCAATGGTAGTTAAAGGTGCACGTGAGTGTGCACATGCATGTGTGTGTGTGTGTGTGTGTGTGTGTGTGTCTGGCGCGTGTGCCAAGTCATGGGAAGTGATTTTCCGTGAGAGAGAGTTTTTACAGGAGCTTCGCTGAAATCCACCACAAGCTCCTCTAATTTACAGAGATGACTCGATCTCCCGCGCACGCATGCCCTCGCCAATGCGCACACCCCACCCCCACCCCCACCCCCCCCCCCACACACACACACACACACTCACTCACACTCACTCACACACAGAAAACTTCATTTAATCTCACGGTAATATCTAACACATGCTGGAATCAAAAAGATGCCATATGGCCGCACCTTCAAAAACAACAGCATTATCCTGCGTCTGGTGTTAACAACCCATTATACAGGCAACTAAATTAACCAATCTGCTGTCCGCTGTTTGATGTGCTCCTTTTTAATCAGGGCAAGGGTGGGTTCCCTCCGCCCTGACCCTCTACCCTCTCCCTCTCTCTCGCTCTCTCTCTCCTCCCTACCGACGCCACGTCTTTCTCTCCCCTGGGGTTTTTTGGGGCAGGCGCTCCCGGAAGCTGCCGACTGCCGCGACCGAAACGCCGACCGATTCACGAGCAAGCTAAAATGTGAGAAAGAAAAAAAACATATATATAATTTGCTGAAATATTGACACGCGCGACATTCGCGGAGCGAACCGGAGCGAGCGATTAGCTCCACGAAGCGCGCCGGGCGCTGGCAAAACAACAAGAGCGTGTCTGAATTCGGCTGAAAAACAACCTTCTGAGACGCCGTGTCTCGGGCCAGACGATGTGAGGCGGCGGTGGTGGTGGTGGGAGGGGGGGTGATGGAGGTGGGGGTGGGGGGGCGACACAGAGTCTTGTTGAGAGTGTTGGTGTGGTTCGGTTTTCGGCACTCATACCTGTTCCTCGGGGAGCGCTCTGCTCGTTAACGACCAGAGCAACCCTGCATCTGTAAACTACCCGTTCATCCTGATGGTGGCGCTATCAGCTGTTTTACTCATCTTCTGCTCCCTGTATCGCCTCGCTGAGTTTAGCAAAGAATCCAGTGACGGGGGCGTCCGGGTGGCGTGGCGGTCTATGCCGTTGACTACCAACACGGGGGATCGCCGGTTCGAATCCCCGCGTTACCTCCGGCTTGGTCGGGCGTCCCTACAGACACAACGGGCCGTGTCTGCGGGTGGGAAGGCGGATGTGGGTGTGTGTCCTGGTCGCTGCACTAGCGCCTCCTCTGGTCGGTCGGGGCGCCTGTTCGGAGGGGAGAGGAGAGGAGAGGAGGGGAAGAGGAGGGGAGGAGAGGAGGGGGGACTGGGGGAGAATAGTGTGCTCCTCCCACGCGCTACGTCCCCCTGGCCAAACTCTTCACTACTACCACTTTCGGCTGCTCCCGTTGGGGGTCGCCACAGCGGATCATCCGTTTCCATTTCTCGGCGAAACTCCTCACTGTCAGGTGAAACGAAGCGGCTGGCGACTCCACATGTATGAGAGGAGGCATGTGGTAGTCTGCAGCCCTTCCCGGATCGGCAGAGGGGGTGGAGCAGCGACCGGGGCAGGCTTGGAAGAGAGGGGGTAATTGGCCGGGTACAACAGGGGAGAAAGGAGGGGGGGGGGTTCCAGCGGCTTCCATAATAGCGTTCAGTAACACTATAGCAGCGTCTGACACATATAGGATACCGCCCCCTACAGCGTCTGACACATATAGGATACCGCCCCCTACAACCACCACCACGCACTAACACACACATGAATACAGGCTATTGAGAAAACCAGACTAAGAAAACAAAAAAGGAGTCTGTGATTTTGTGTGTGTGTGTGTGTGTGTGTGTGTGTGTGTGTGAGTGACTGAACGCGTCTGGTTTTGATGGAGGGCAGAGCTTGGGCATGCTGGGTAAGCACAGCGAACAGAGCCTGAAGCCTTTATTCTGTTTCACAGAAACACACATGCACACACACACAGACACACACAGGGTACAGCTTTTATGTGTGTGTAAAAAAGTTATCACGGTTTATATGTAGGCCCAAGAGTATGGTGCTATCACAGCCAATGCCTCCTCTACTCGTGTGTGTGTGTGTGTGTGTGTGTGTGTGTGTGGTGTGTGTGTGTGTGTGTGTGTGTGTGTGTGTGTGTGTGTGTGTGCATCCATGTCTCTGATAGCAGATAAGGGCTGGAGGGATCCGTCCCTAGTTTTGAGTGACAGGTAAAAAGGTAGGAGGAGTGATAATATTAGCCCATAGGGACATCCAATCTGCAAGCGCCATTTCTGGGGGACTTCCTGGTTCCCCAAGGACCAATGAGCTGGCTCCCTTGGCTTGGGGCCGAGTCCTTGGGGCACAGCGGGGCCAATCAGCGGGAGGGGGGAAGGCTGAGTGACACACACATTGGCTAATTTACATCATTACCACCACGCAGCCGTACAAATGAGCCCCCCGGGTCTGGTCCAATCACCTGGGAGAGTAATGCAATTAGGCGGGACCACAGCTGTCAATCTGACAGCCACGGGGGTCAGTTCCTTACGCCCGTGGCGAAAACGCCACTGCACGCCAATCCGCCTTCCTCAAGTGCACGCAGACTTGCAGGTGCGGGCACACAAACACACACCAGCCGCAGCTCATATGGTGCAGACAAGGTAGTGCAGGACACAGCAGAGGCTGCTTCTCCATCTGTCTCCCGAGGGTGGAGAGGAGGAGAGTGCTGGAGAAAGAGGTGCTGTGAACAACCGCTTAAGGGAGGCTGAGATTGACTTGTGCTCTCCGAGGACTTACACCCGAGCATAATGGTGTGTTTGCGTGTGCGTGTGCGTGTGTGTGTGTGTGTGGTTGTGTGTGTGTGTGTGGTTGTGTGTGTGCGGCTAGGCGCGGGGAGTCCGCTGGGGCCGGGTGTTGTTTGTGCGTGCAGTCGGAGAGCTGAAAGAGGACCGTGGCAACACAGGTGAAGAGGGTGGAGACGAGCAGGGGAGCTCAAAACCGGTGCGTAGCGAGGCCCCGATTCGCCTGGCCTCTCATCGAGTGCTGCTGGTAATGAGACCTACCGCTGACTCGTTAGGGCATGAGATCATGCCAGAACGTTCTATCGAGTGACGAGGGGTCTTGCTCAAGTGCCTAGTGTGTGACTGCATGTCTTTGTGTGTATTTGTGTGTGCACATGCATGTGTATGTCAGAAAACATGAACAGGGAGTCTATGTGTGTGTGTGTGTGCATGCTTCCCCTCCCCCCCCCTTTTCTCCCAATTGTACTTGGCCAATTACCCCACCCTTCCAAGCCATCCCGGCTGCTGCTCCACCCCCTCTGCCGATCCGGGGAGGGCTGCAGACTACCACATGCCTCCTCCCAGACATGTGGAGTCACCAGCCACTTCTTTGCCCCTGACAGTGAGGAGTTTCACCAGGGGGAAGTAGCGCGAACAGGTGCCCCGACCGACCAGAGGAGGCGCTAGTGCAGCGACCAGGACACACACCCACATCCGGCTTCCCGCCCGCAGACGCGACCAATTGTGTCTGTAGCGACGTCCGACCAAGCCGGAGGAGAGACGGGGATTCGAACCGACGATCCCCGTGTCGGTAGGCAACGGACTAGACCGCTAAGCTGCCTGGATGCCCCGTGTGTGTCCATGTTTTGAGGTGGTTGATGGTGCCCAGTCAGGTGGTAATGAAGATTAATCAGAGCAATTGATCGCAGCCAGGCTTTGTTTGTTTGTCTCTATTGCCTTCCTCTTCCCCTTAATGCATCCCGCCCTACCCAAGTTCCAGAACAAGGACAAGCACACAAGACTATGTAAAAATAACGACACTCCCCAAAAACACTTCCACATAATCTTAGCGACAAAAGAAAAGCTCCAATCTTATCACTCTGACTGTGCAGTCCATCCACCCATCCATCCATCCATCCAACCATCCATTATCCAAACCGCTTATCCTGCTCTCAGGGTCACGGAGATGCTGGAGCCTATCCCCGCAGTCACTGGGCGGCAGGCGGGGAGACACCCTGGACAGGCCGCCAGGCAATCACAGCCCCCCCCACACACACACACATACACACACACACCTACACACACACACACACACACACACACACACACACACAGTAGTTCAGACATTGTCAAAAACGCACTGAAAGTTAGGGGGCAGGGAGAGTGTTGCTATAACGTCCCATTATATCACTAATGAGACGGCCTCAGGAGAGTGAGAGAGACAGAAGGAGAGAGACAGAGCGAGCGAGAGAGCCGGAGACAGAGACAGATAGGGGGAAAAAAATGGAGGGAAGGGGTGGCGGGGCAGAGATCCGCTCGGGGACTTGTTCCTCTCCTCCTCCATCCCTCTCTCCCCTCAAACCCTTTTCCCACACCTCAGAGTCTAATTGGACTAAAACTGTGATCTAATTAAATGTCCAATTAGAGTGCAGAGAGCCATGTGCCCGCTGGCGAATCAGAGCACGGTGACATAATCAGCCAGAAAAACAAACAGAAAAATCAATAGGAGAGAGGGAAATGGAGAAAAATGGAGAGAACCCAAAGAGGAAAAGAAGTGGAGAAGGGCAGATGAGATAAGTAGAAGAGATGGGCATGTGCTGTGTAGTGTAATGGGGCGTTGGGCCTACTGTGTTTCGACACAAGAGCCACGGCAGAAGCAGGCTCAACACTTTCATTTCCTGAATGTGATATTCTGAGATGGCGCTGTAGGCGGTAGCCTCGGTACAGCGAGCTCCAGCACTTCGTTTTGGTTTACTCTCTGTGTGTCCGGTTACTCGACCCAATTACTTCCAATAGAGAAGAACTGCTCAACACTAGGCAGTTAACTCCAGATAGTTCTTCACCAGTATTTACAAACCTGGCAAGTTTTTGTTTTGGAGATCTAAGCTGGAGGAACAGCAGCTGTCTGCGAGACGTGGCGGTGACGCAGACGGGGGAAGCAGGCCGGTGCGCTGGCGAGGCTTCGACAGCGGGGACTCCCAGCGAGTCACCTGGCAAATCTCCACTCCATGCCCAACAAAATGGACGAGCCGCTTCTCCTCGACGGAGGGAACAAGAACTTTGCACGTTCTGCCGCCCTTTGTTTCACTGAAACCTGGCTCAGCGAATCCACCCCCCAATAGCGGATTACATCTGCCGGGTTTCCCCCTACACCGAGGGGATCGTGTTATGGCACTACTGGGGAAAGCGAAGGGCGGAGGAATTTGCTTCGACACAAACGACGGTTGGTGTACAGGAGTCCTAGTGTTAAGTAAATACCGCAGCCCAAACTTGAGTCATTGTTCATAAACTGCAAGCCATTTTATTCACCGTGGGAGAGTTCATCCTTCATCCTGGGAAGATGTTTACATCCCAGGCCAGCGTGAATGGCGCGCTGCAAACCCTGGCTAACCAGATTACCGGCTTAGGACAAAAACATGTGGACTCACTTTTCATAATCCTTGGGGACTTTAACGGAGCAAAATTAAACCACGAACTACCAAAATACAGACAGCATATTAATTGTCCCACCAGGGAAAATAACACACTTGACCACCGCTACACAGTTCTTAAAGATGCACATTGCCCTGTCCCCCGGGCAGCTTTGGGTAACTCTGGTTCATCTTATTCCAGTTTATAGGCAGAAGCTAAAATCTGCAAAGCCTGTGGTTAAAACGGTGAAGAAACGGCTCAGCGAAGCAAAGCTGGAACTGCAAGACTGTTTTGACTTCACCGACTGGTGCATTTGAAGCGGCAATTGGCAACCTGGACGAACTACACTGTGACATCTTACATAGGCTTTTGTGAAGACGTGTGTGCCTATCAAGACCTTCTGCACATACAACAATAACACGCCATGGTTCACAGCCAAACTAAGACAACTTCGGCAAGCCAAGCAGAATGCCTACAGTAGTGGGGGATAGAGCCCTGTACAAGCAGGCCAGAAATCAGTGACGAAGGAGACCAGAGGGGCTAAAGGAAGCTACACTGAAAAGCTGAAAAACAGGTTTTCAGCCCATGACCCTGCATCAGTGTGGAGGAGCCTGCAAGACATCACAAACTACAGAAGACCATTCCCCCATGCTGAGGCAAACAAAGATCTGGCTGATGACCTGCATGTCTTCTATTGCAGGTTTGAGAGGGAATAATTCACACCCCTCACCAACTCCAGCCCAAAGACAACAGCACCCATCACAGCTCTGGCAACCCCCCCCCCCCCGCCCGATATTCAGGCTGCACTCAAGATACGTGTAGAGAATGTGAGCCAGCTTTTCCAGAGACAGAAAACCAGGAAAGCACTGGGTCCAGATGGCATCCCCCCATCCTGTCTTAAAGCCTGTGCTGACTAACTGGCTCCAATCTTCATGTAGATCCTCAACAGATCCCAGGAGCTGTGTGAAGTCCCCACCTGCTTCAAATGCTCCACCGTCATCCCAGTCCCACAGAAACCCTCCATCACAGGACTGAATGACTACAGGCCTGCCGCTATGACTTCTGTGGTCATGAAGACTTTCGAACAACTGGTGTTGGCCCACCTGAAGAACGTCACAAGACAACTTCTGGACCCCCTGCAGTTTACCTACCGGGCAAATAGGTCAGTGGATGATGCAGTCAATATGGGACTGCACTACATCCTGCAACACCTTGACTGGCCAGCAACATATGCAACATCATAATTCCAGAAGTCCTCTCCTCCAAACTCTCCCAACTCACTGTATCCCTGCCATCTGTCAGTGGATCACCACCTTTCTGACAGGCAAGAAACAGCAGGTGAGGCTGGGGGAAGTCACTTCTGGTATACGGACAGTCAGAACTAATGCTCTCCAGGGATGTCTCAACCTGCCCACTGCTCTTCTCCCTCTATACCAAAGACTACACCTCCAAGGACCCAGCTGTTAAACTACTGAAGTTTGCAGATGACACCACAGTCATTGGACTCATCCAGGATGGTGACGGGTCTGCATATCGGCGGGAGATTGAGCGGCTGGTCCTCTGGTGTATTCAGAACAACTTGGAGCTGAACATGCTCAAGATTGTGGAGATGACAGTGGACACCAGTCAGCACTGCTCCCTCTCACAATATTCAACATCATCACCAACACAGGGATCGCCGGTTCGAATCCCCATGTGCGGGTGGGAAGCCGGATGTGGGTATGTGGCCTGGTCGCTGCACTAGCGCCTCCTCTGGTTGGTTGGGGCGCCGGTTCAGGAGGGAGGGGGAACTGGGGGGGAATAGCGTGATCCTCCCATGTGCTATGTGTCCCTGGCGAAACGCCTCACTATAAGGTGAAAAGAAGCAGCTGGCGATGCCTTATGCATCGGAGGAAACATGCAGTAGTCTGCAGCCCTCCCCGGCTCGGCAGAGGGGGTGGAGCAGCAACCGGGACAGCTGGGAAGAGTGGGGTAATTGGCTGGGTACAATTGGGGAGAAAAAGGGGGTAACCCCCCCAATATATATATATATATATATATATATATATATATATATATATATATATAACATTATCATTGGCAGTCACTTGGGGTCGAATATGACCGTCCTCCCTCTGGGTCCTCAGGTGGGTGTACAGGCAAATCCTTGAGCCGCATAATGGAAGGACGCCTGTACAGGACAGCTTTTTATGTGGCTGATGCACCTGCAGCCACCACATGGTCTTTGGCGGGGGGGTGGCCAGAGTCCAATGGCATGGAGAACCAAGACGACTGGGGACAACCTTCTGTTGCGGCCTTCATCTGCCTTCACGGACATTGTGACCTGGAGACATCTTCTGCCAATGAGGTCTTTGTTGGATTGCGCTTCGTCTGGAACCTCCCCCTTCACCTATCCGCCTTGGGTGACCCTACCAGGAGCCAAGCTCCAGACGGCATAGCTCTTGGGATCATTGGTACATGCAAGCTTCTCCGCCATGGCAAGGTGGTGATCCAGGAGAAGAATATCCAACAGCCCAGTGTCAACCATGGAGACCTTCAAGTTTCTGGGAACTACCATTTCCAAAGACCTGAAGTGGGGGACCAACAACAACTCCGTCCTCAAAAAGGCCCAGCAGAGGATGTTCTCTCTGCAGCAATTGAGGAAATGCGGTCTTCCACAGGAGCTGTTGAGCCAGTTCTACACCACTGTCATTGAATCTGCCCTGTGCACATCCATCACAGTCTGGATTGAAGCAGCAACAAAACAGGATAGGAACAGACTGCAGCGAACAGTAAGGAAATCATAAAAAAAAAAATCATTGGCACTCCCCTGCCCACCCTGCAGGACTTGTACATCTCTAGAGCCCGAAAACAGGCACACAGAATCAGCACAGACCCCCCCCCACACACACACACACACACCCAGGACACAGTCTGTTTGAACTCTTACCCTCTGACAAGCGCTACGGAGCAATGTGCACCAAAACTACCAGACATGGGAACCGTTTTTTTTCCTCACAGGCCATCTCTCTTAATGACCACTTAACAGCATGGCACAATAAAGGACACTTACTACGTAAATATGACACTTTGTAAATAGCCCCCTCTGGTCAACATGTCTCACCTATATGTATCTACGATGTGCACTACCTCTGTAAACCAGATGTGCAATACAAATGTTTGTGCAATACAAATGTACAATTGTAAATACACATACAGCTGCTTTATACTGGTTACAAATTATTGTTGTTAATGTTGTGGTTGTAAACATAGGTATATAATATAGTATGTAGTTGTGAGGTGGATGATAGGTGAATACAATGTGTATACTTTTGGTATATAAGATGATATAGCGTGAGTACATATTTTCAAGAATAGGGGGCAATGTGCAGAACTGCAGCAACTACAGAGGTATAAAGTTGATCAGGCACAGCATGAAGATGTGGGAAAGAGTAACAGAAGCGAGGAGAGGTGATGATCAGCGAGCAGCAGTATGGTTTCATGCCAGGAAAGAGCACCACAGATGTGATGTTTGCTTTGAGAATGTTGATGGAGAAATATAGAGAAGGCCAGAAGGAGTTACATTGTGTCTTTGTGGATTTAAGGAAAGCATATGACAGGGTGCCAAGAGAGGAGGTGTGGTATTGTATGAGGAAGTTGGGAGTGGCAGGAAAGTATGTAGGAGTGGTGCAGGATATGTATGAGGGCAGTGTGACAGTGGTGAGGTGTGCGGTTGGAATGACAGATGGGTTCAAGGTGGAGGTGGGATTACATCAAGGATCGGCTCTGAGCCCTTTCCTGTTTGCAATGGTGATGGACAGGTTGACGGATGAGATCAGGCAAGAGTCTCCGTGGACTATGATGTTTGCAGATGACACTGTGATCTGTACCGAGAGTAGGGTGCAGGCTGAGGAGAGCCTGGAGAGGTGGAGGTATGCACTGGAGAGAAGAGGAATGAAAGTCGGTAGGAGCAAGACGGAATACCTATGCGTGAATGAGAGGGAGGACAGTAGGATGGTGAGGATGCAAGGAGTAGAGGTGACGAAGGCATATGAGTTTAAATACTTGGGGTCAACTGTCCAAAGTAACGGGGAGTACAGAAGCGAGGTGAAGACGAGAGGGCAGGCAGGGTGGAGTGGGTGGAGAAGAGTGTCAGGAGTGATTTGTGACAGAGGGTTACCAGCAAGAGTTAAAGGGAAGGTTTACACGATGGTTGTGAGACCAGCTATGTTATATGGTTTGGAGACAGTGGCACTGATGAAAAGACAGGGGGTAGACCTGGAGGTGGCAGAGCTGGAGATGCTAAGATTTTCATTGGGAGTGATGAAGAAGGACAGGATTAGGAACGAGTATATTAGATGGACAGCTCAGGTTGGACGGTTTGGAGACAAAGCAAGATTGAGATGGTTTGGACATGTGTGGAGGAGAGATGCTGGGTATATTGGGAGAAGGATGCTGAATATGGAGCTGCCAGGGAAGAGGAAAAGAGGAAGGCCAAAGAGGAGGTTTATGGATGTGGTGAGGGAGGACATGCAGGTGGCTGGTGTGACAAAGGAAGATGCAGAGGACAGGAAGAAATGGAAACGGATGATCCGCTGTGGCAACCCCTAACGGGAGCAGCCGAAAGTAGTAGTAGTAGATAGTGTGAGTACATAGCATTGTATATGGGCATGATGGGTTGTGGAGCTGTGGTATAGTATAGTATACAGGTCATAAGTAATATGGTATAATATATGGGCATAGGTTGTTGAAAACCCTGTATAGTAGTGACATACCTGTTGTGCATAAATGCTTGCCTCCAATATCCTTTTTGTTATTCGATTTATTTCTTCCATTTTTTTATTTTTATTTTATTTTTTGTGCGAGTGATGTATGCAAATACTAGAAGCTGCTTTGAACCAGAGTCAAATTCCTCGTGTGCATAGGCACACTTGGCCAATAAAATTGATTCCGATTAACCTGAGATGATTTTAGAGGTTGGGATGTGCTTTAATCACTATGAGGAGGCTTCCATAACTGTCTCATATATATATAAGATAATCCTGAAAGAAAGTATTCCTACTCCACTACACTTCAGAATCAGAATCATGTTTATTGGCCCTGTAGGTTTGCACATACATGGAATCTGACTCCGGTTTCGGGAAGTTAACACTTCTGATTACTTGTCTCCTCGCAGTGGTTTAGCTTTTCTTAATTTCCTCAGACAGAAAATTAAACAAATTATAAACTCCCCCAAATAAAACGCATGCAACTGTACGAACATTTGTACACAGATGAATCAGAGGAAGTGCATACCAACTCTTAAACTCATATCCGACCAACCCTCCATTCACCCCTCAACCAAAAGGGAGAGTGAATGAGACAGAGAGAGAGAGAGAGAGAGAGAGAGAGAGAGAGAGAGAGAATGACAACAACCAGAGAGAAATCTTCCTCCGACTCCATCTGTGAGTTACTCACACACTGGGAACCCCCTATGGTCAGCTTTAGCCCATCAATTATTAATGCCGGGATTCAAAATTCCCTCTTGATCTGCTTAACAATTAGGCCTCTGACAATACACACATACATACACACAACTATGTTGGCTTCGTATCGTCAATAAGGACGCATGTAGCACACAAATAGCTAAAATAATTGAAGTCTAACACAGTTCCTGTGGGGGGGGGGGGATATATATATATATACAAATTTGAGTGTGTGTGTGTGTGTGTTGGACTCCTACCATATCCGCCTTAGGGGGGACACCTGAGCAGATGTTCCCCAGTTCAGTGCATCCTTGGTGGGCCTGGACGCTCCCCCAGGTTCCCTACCAGCCCTGATCCCACCTCCTCCTGGGACAAAGAAAGAGGATCACTCACATGCTGTGAAGTGCCCACCTGTTCACAATTTAGCTGCCAACACACACACACACACACACACACACACACACACACACACACACACACACACACTGTGCCTGAAACAGTCTCCTGTCCCCAATCTTGATATTATCCTCAGGAATACAAAATGAAGTCCCTGCTTTAGTTTATGGGGGTGATTGTGAGCATAATGACAGAACAGCCTAGTCCTGCAGCAGCACATCACTACTGGCAGTTGAACAGCCGAGACTGGGCATTAGCAGAAATTTTAGGGGTCACACACTTCGCATGCCTTTTAACTAAACGACCGTTTCTTAGGGTGGCAGCAACAAAGGGAAGCCACGGCTCGATGTCCCGGCTAACTGTCGAAGAAGACGGCATTCGTTACCTTGGAGGAAGATGACGGCGCAACGTAGACCCCCCCCCCAAAAAAAATGATGCAACTCGCCCCGGTTTAACAGAAATCAGAGATTCGTGGGCGACGAACGAAAACCCCCCCACTATCCGAGTCTACCGCTGCGCTCAACGTCTTTTGTGTTTTGAAACCTTCCCCCCCCCCCCTCCGTCTCCTCTCGAAACCCTATTTCTCGCCCGTGTGAACGTTACCGTGCAGCCCTTCTCCCCTGTTGGGGGGAAAGTTTTCCTCCGAAAACGTCCCGTTGGATGGCAAACGTCTGAATCACACGGGGAGGGGAGGGGGCGGGGCGGAAAACTACATCTCCCATGATCCCCCCGCGCCGAGCGCCGCCCCGCCACGATTGGAGTTTTTCTAACGCGCGGGCTCCACGGGCCCGCCGCGTTTCCCGGACTACAGCTCCCACAAGGCTTTGCGAAACGCGAGGCGGCGTCGCTCGCGGTTCCGTGGTTACCGTGAGATCGGCTCGTCGTCCGTTTCCTCCTGCCCAGTGAGGAGAGCGCCGTCGAGAGACCGGGAAGAAGGGGAGACGTCCGAAACACCCACTAACTCCGTTGTACCATGAAACCGTTACCCGTGTTACCGTCTCTCGAAATCAGCGTCCTCCCGATCGTGCTGCTGGTAAGCGCCGGCGTCTCAGCCGCGGGGGGGGGGAAAAGCGCACCGGTGGTCCCACTGGTTTGCTAGCTGGTCCTGCTAGCTAATTCCTAGCTAGCCGAAACGTCCCGAGTTGGGATGAGGGTTTTGGCTAGCGAAGCGGGCTAACGGGCGAACGCGAGTGACCCGGGCAGTGGGGACTAGCTAGCTAGCTAGTTAGCAAGCTCGATCAGGTGCCCCCCCCTGTGACAAGCCCCCTCATTCGGAGACACCGGCTCGCCCACGGACTCGCTAGCTGTTAAACATGTCGACGTTAGTCAACCATGACTTGGAACTTTTTTCTTCTTTTTTTACAATTAAACACGGTGTTTGATCAACCCTGCCTCGCGCAGACGTCAACGTTGACAGTATGCGTCCAAATCCCACCTATATCGATACTCTGGTGGTCGGGACGGGTTTGATAAACCAAGGAAACTGCCTAGCTAGTCTGCAGCTAATTCTGGCCATCTTTGCGCCAGGTCGTGCTGGGTAACGCGATTAGCCTCCCGGGTAAAACTCGTGGTTTAACGAATTTGATTGCATTTGATTGGGGCTGGCGTTAGTTGCGTGACCTCACGTCGCGCGCGTGTAAAGTTATTGTAAAATAGCTGTTGCACAGCTGTCCTCTGGAACGATGCTAGCCGGTTGGTGAATTCCTCTGTTGTGGCTCATTCTCATTGGCTGACAACCCGGAAGTGGACGCGGCGCAGTGGTTCCGCCGTGCGAGTTCGGTCGGAGTAAAAACTTTTAGTCGTTCCCGAGCTGCGTACTCGTTTATTAAGCAAGCCTATCGGGATGATTACGACAGTTTACACTGGACCGTGCCCGAGTGTCGTTGCGTAACGCTGACGAAGAGCAGACGCTCTGTTTTGTTAGAGGTGTTGAGCTGGCTCTCCCTGTCAGAAGTGGCGAAGTAAATATTTTTAGCAACCTTAAGCTGGGGGGGGGGGGCAAGGACAGACTGAAGTTTCCTCTATACTGAAATATGACCTCGCCGTACCGAGACCCCACATTATCTTTAAGGATCTCAAAATAGCTTTTGGGTATGAGACGGAATGCGTGTTCAGAAACTGAATTAGATTCAGTCACCTGTTTATCTTAACGTCCGTCAAATAGGTAAAGGTGTTACTTGTGAGACAGAGCCAGCCCTACCTGTTTGACAGTTTTGAGAATGAAGCTGCAGCCTTGTTTGAAATTCCTTGGCGTGTTTGCTTATCACACAATCTTGGGTGGGAGATGGGAGAACACATATCCTGCTGGAGAAGGATCTCAGAAAAGTTTAGTACATTTACCTCATACCTTATCTCTCGGGCCCAGTCAAGGTTTTTTCTCCCAGCCCTACACCCCTCTACCTATACCCCCTCCAGCACTATCCTCTTGTCAAGATTTGGCTGTCAGCGAAGCATAGATGAAATGTCTGTCCAAAAAAGATGACACTGATAAAATGTCTTGAGTTTTCCCTTTTAATAGCATGGGTGGTTAGCCTTCAGCTGTCTTCCCAACTGTACGGTGCACATTTTGATACAGTTCTTCAAATATATTTAAGAATACAAAATAAGCATCGGCTGACTAACGGGGTTTGTTATTCGTCACACCTTTATCCTTTAATATGACCCTTCACGCTGAGGACATGGTGAAAACGAATGTTCCACTTCCTCTGTTGGAGTTTGTGTTTTGAGTTGCACGACTTACACGCTGTTCTACGACACAGCCCTCCTTCTGTGTTCATGTAGATATGAACCACACTGATTTTCCAGACCTTAGAATCCCTTTTTATTTCCAACTACTTAGTAGCCTTTGTCAGTATGGATCGTGAGGGTATTTTTCAGATAAACCTAGGTAATTATTTTTTCTTTTAATGCGCCTGTAGGTCATGGGCCTCTGTACACCTGGACAAACAGAGATCACGAGTCTGGACACAAGCAACATTGACGATATTCTCAGTAAGACATCATATGCTTTTATTTATTTTATTTCATTAATTATTTTAGCCATTTTCTCTCTTACACCTACTATTTCTCAATCTTCTCCCAGGGAGTGTCTTCCCTATGACCTTTTTTGTTTTATGTCACTTTTTCATGCATCAGAAAACTCAGAAAAGCATAGGTTTGACAAATTGAGTGGTAGTTGTTCATAGTTGTAAAGCACAACTGAATAAGTGGATTTAGTAGTATAGGCTTTTATCTTTCTTTTCTGTGTGTTCTCAGATAAAGCTGGGGTGTCGTTAGTGAATTTCTATGCAGACTGGTAAGTGTTTCACCGCTTTGACTCTACTGTAATTTAACATCTCCATCAGTTTCTTATTCTTTTTACGGAAAAGGTTTTATCGACTGCATTTTCACGCTGATGCGTGAGTATGCAAATTATTGTAAACACAAGTTGATAACAATCTTGACTGTTGCTGGTTAAAATGTGTACCAAGTGAAAGTTTTTGCAGTACAAACGTGGGCTGTGTCCTTTTTGTTTCTTATTGTATGTATCTGGAATTGTTTGGGTTGACACAAGCATAAAGGCTTAGAGACACGTCGGATCTGACAGGAGAATACGAGTTGCCACATCTGTCAGTAAACAGCATTTAGTTTGTTGTTGGCATGTCAGAGATGATCTGATGCTAATCTGATCCAGGTGAATATTATCAGGCATCTGCATCAAAAACGAAAAAGAAAATCTTATTTGTTCGACAAAATCATGCAAAGCTTTTTGATAGGGTGGGCGGAAAAATCGGTTGACCGCGAAACGGCTGTTAAGCTGTGACACTGTTAATATCTCAGCAATTCCCCCGAGTTGCAATGTTGAAGCACAACGAACAGATGGTGTGAAGATGTGTGATGTTATAATTTCTGCATCTCTGAGTGTTTAAATTTGAATTGTTTGACTGTTTATTGAGGGGAGCAGACTCATGTTTTAAGCTTTTATAACTCGTAGGGCTTAAAGTGGTGTTTTCACTTTTTAGTGTAAACAAGAGGGGATGGAGCCTTAAAAATTGTAATAACTGTACTAACTTGTACCCCCCCCCCCCCGACTCTCCCTGCTCCCTCCTTGTCAACAGGTGTAGGTTCAGTCAGATGCTCCACCCAGTCTTTGAGGAAGCATCTAATTTGGTCAGAGAAGAGTTCCCCGACACGAGCCAGGTGGTGTTTGCCCGTGTCGACTGTGACCAACACTGTGAGTCTGCCTTAATCGTTACTGTTGGCTTTGATTGCATTTCAAAGTACATAACGCACAACTTTTTGTGTTTTCTGGGCACTTTTACGCCTGTACTGATTCAAGCTCCCCTGGCTGGGTTGACAATAAAAGACTTCATTATCATTATTGTTATTTTTATTGTTGTTTTTAATAATAACAATAAAAATGATGAGGATTGTGCTAAAAATTAACAATGCTGACAATAGCAATTATTATTAATGGCAATAACAATAATTATTATATTGTTATTACTAGGACTGTTACTTTACTTTGTTGTCATCATCATCTGATGTTGATTTGGTCTCTGAACATACTCTTTGAGCGATTTTTCACAAAGTGCACAAATCACAAAAATCCACACACCGCACGTCCCTGCATTCGATGTTTGTATGTACACAGAGATGTGACACACACACACACACACACAAAGCACAGACGCATAAACCGCAAGCCCCCGTCTTTTGAGATAAAGCAAATTAAAGAGAATTATTGATGACCCGCAAACTGTTTGAAGACTAATGACAAAACTGCTGTTGCCTGTGAAGACTGGAGGCTTAGAGACACCCTGCAGGGAGATTGACACCTGCCCCACACCCACACACACACACACAGTGTCAAACACTCATTCACTGTGTGCAGAGAGAATATTTACTCTTGGTGGGAGGGCGGCTTTCATGTGGGAGATCAGAGCTGACTGAAAGCAGTGTTTTCAGTCTGAGGTTTAACCAATGTCTCTCCGTCTCTCCCGGCTTCTGCTCATCCACCCATCTCCCCCCCCCCCGGTGTTTTTACTCTGCCTCTACCTCTTCATCAATTGAATTGATTTGTCCACCCCACCCCCCCCCACCCCCCGTTGATTGCACAGCGGACATAGCCCAGCGGTACCGGATCACAAAGTACCCAACTCTGAAGCTGTTCCGCAATGGGTTGATGATGAAGAGGGAGTACAGAGGTCAGAGGTCTGTGGCAGCCATTGCTGACTTCATCCGTCAGCAGAAGGTCGACCCCGTCAAAGAGATACAGTCACTGCAGGAAGTTGACGCTGTGGACGTGAGTACCAAAAAGTACCTACGCAGACTGTCTAGACTGGAGGCACGTGCACATTTTAACTACAATTAAATGGTGCTTATACTCTCCTTCAACACTCCTCTTTCTCATTACACAGAGGAGCAAGCGAA
The DNA here is from genome assembly GCF_029633865.1 of Lampris incognitus. Lineage (NCBI taxonomy): Eukaryota > Metazoa > Chordata > Actinopteri > Lampriformes > Lampridae > Lampris > Lampris incognitus. The sequence continues at coordinate 55,426,764 of NC_079219.1, forward strand.
ACATCATTGGTTTCTTTGAAAAAAAGGATTCTGATAACTACCACACATTTGAGAAGGTCAGCAACATCCTTCGAGATGACTGCGTGTTCCTGGCTGCCTTCGGGTGAGATAAAAAAACCAAAACAGTTGTCCTTCAAGCAAATTCCCCTATAGAAACTCCCAGCAACACCATTGGACTTATTAAGATAAGCTGGCCCAACCATGATGCCTCTCTTTATATGAATAATTATTTTTGTTATGATTTAGTGGAATTTGTGTTCCTTTTGCAGTCATTAGTTTGACTTTCATCGACCCTCTCTCACCTCCCTAACTTGCTCCCTCACAGTGCTGTGTCAGAGTCGGAGAGGTTCAGTGGAGACAATGTGATCTACAAACCGGTGGGGGAAAGTGTTCCTGATATGGTCTACCTGGGCTCACTCACCAACTTTGACCTGACCTACGCCTGGGCCCAGGACAAGTGTGTGCCGCTGGTCAGGGAGATCACTTTCGAAAACGGAGAGGTTAGTTCGCCTCATCCGCATGCATGCTACACCTTCAGAATGACAGTAAACCACAACTGTGCACCTCATGAGTCCATGGTTGGTGTGATGGTGGACTGGACCACATTAAGGCCCTGACCTAATCATGGTGTGTGTGTTTTCCAGGAGCTGACTGAAGAGGGAATACCATTCCTCATTTTGTTCCATGTGAAGGAAGACGCAGAAAGCTTAGAGAAGTTCCAACATGAAGTGGCTCGCCAGCTCATCAGCGAGAAAGGTGTGTGTCTGTGTGTGTGTGTCCCTACAAGTCTCCATGTGTGGGTCCATGTGATTTATTTATTTTTTTCCATGTCCCTGCTCTTGCTTAATTTATCGGTTCTGTGTTATATGGTGTAAAGGAGTTAGGCAGGGTTGTGAGCTCTGGTGGCATGAGCCAATTTGCTCTCTTTCAAAAACACAAGCGGTGTGCGTCAAGGGATCTTCCCCTCTCTTCTACAGGGTCAATAAATTTCCTGCATGCAGACTGCGAGAAGTTCCGCCATCCACTGCTGCACATCCAGAAGACCCCAGCTGACTGCCCCGTCATTGCTATAGACTCATTCAGACACATGTATGTCTTCCCCGAGTTTAAAGACCTGCTGTAAGTACTGACTTTCACTTCACCCATTTTGCAACTCGATACACACACACACATACATACATCCATACATATACATACACATAAAAACATGGACAGGCATGTCACACCTCCTAAAATCTGTCTTTTATTAATGGGCCAGGACAGCAGAGCTAATGTGACATGATTTGGCATGTGCAATTAGTGCTAAACTAATCCAGTCTAATATAATTTAATCCTATTTATTCTGCCAACCCCACACCACCCCATCCCAGCGTTCCGCCTCCCCTCTTCCCTAATCAGTGTTTGATCAGATAGACAGAGCCCTGAGGACTGACCAGCCCCACCACCAACCTAATTGGATCACATCACTATCTCCTCACCACTGCATATGGCACACAGCTCAAAATTACGTTAGTGCAATGTATGGTGTGTGTGTGTGTGTGTGTGTGTGTGTGTGTGTGTGTGTGTGTGTGTGTTAGTTAGCCCTTGCATGGCGTCTCAACACTGGGTAAGCTGTGTTTGGGCTCCAGTTCTTTCTCCGTGAACAGCCAGTGACCTTCTGTCATTAATAAGCAAACTTCGCAGGACAGGGTTGATATGGATTAATGTTGCTTCATGACACGTTCCACAGGACTAATGTCCCTCATTACTGCCCCTAGCAATATTGTTTTATTTCAACGGCACCAATCTGTTTTTAATGATAAAACCTGCCGCGCGGTCCTTCTCCTACTCGGGCTTTATTGGCAACCTTTGCGTGTGGGAATGCGTGTGGGCTGCATCCATCAGGCACACAGTCAGTGAATATATTCGGTGTGTATTTGTTCTCCAGTGTCCCTGGCAAGCTAAGGCAGTTTGTTTTGGACCTTCACTCTGGGAAGCTACACCGAGAGTTCCACCACGGACCCGACCCAACAGACAGCACACCTGGACAGGTAAGGCGGAAGCAGCAAACACTCAAGCTATAGCGCGTCTCTCTGTCTTTACCTTTGACATCTAAGTTGACTGTTTTTGTCTCTGTGTGTGTCTGCCTCTTTCCTCCATCTCTTCATCTCCCTCCTCTCTCGCTTTCTTTCACTCAATGCCTCCATCTGTCATTTACTCCATATCCTAACCCACCCCCGACCCACAATCTTAGGAGGATACGGGAGAACTGGCCAGCAACCCCCCAGAGAGTTCCTTCCAGAAGCTCGCCCCCAGTGAAACCCGTTACACCATTCTCAGCAGGGACCGCGACGAGCTGTGACCCTGACGGCCTTCCAGCGATCCAGTGACTCCACGCCATGCCCCGGGGTCAGGGAGGGGGTTAGGGTTGGGACAGGCTAGTGGGAGGAAACCGCAACACCCAACACCCTTACTGAAGAAAGAGGGAGGGGGAGAAAGGAAAGTAGTCCATAACACAACCGTGTTGGAATAACCTATATTTTCATAACTCTTATGCGTACAATTTTTTTATTTTGGATAAAAACGCAGGGGTCGGGTGGGAGCAAAAAAAAATGTGTACGTGGGGTGAGGTGAGGGGCATTAGGATATGAAGAGAACCGTTTTAAACTTTTATTTTTCAGAGGCTTGTAAATATGTTTGTGCTACGTGGTGGGCGTGTCTGTCATCATTGGTCTAAATTAAATGCAGAGTTTTCTTTATTTTATTCTTTTCAACATCCTGTTTTTGTTTTTTTAATGGGGGGGGGGGGGTTGAAACAAAACAAAAAAAAAACTTAAGAGTGCGTTCCCTCACTCGAATTCTGTGGTTCCAGTCTGGGTAGTCCAGTCTGTCTTATAGTGGGAGAGGTCTGTGGAGGGTCACTGACCGGATAGCTGCATCTCAATAGGGCCGAGACCTAGTCACCTGCGTAGCACAATGTATGACGTGTTTGTTGGCAGCGGCTTCTTTTCCTTACCGTCTCCTGTTCACTCGGAAACCCATGAAAGAACGGAGAGTGAGAGTTATTCCCGACTGCTTCGCTTACCATCGATTCACATCAGAACCCGAGGCAGAAGATGAGGAGGGGGGGGGGCCCACTCTAGACTATTGAGATCCACCCCTCATCTCCCTGGTACTAAACAGTTATTGATGATAATGATGATGTCACTGATTTGCCATAGAGCCCCCTGAGCTGCGTTCAGAAATTAAAATGGTTCAAAAAATTTTTTTTGTTTGGAGATGATGTAGTCCAACATGAATGACTTTTCTTTTTTTCTTTTCTTTTTAATGTTTTCATCCTGGTGGAGAGTGACTACATCTTTCCTGTATCTGGCCCCAGTGTTTCAAAGGTAAAGACTTGGAAAGACTGTAACCTGGGACTCGGTAGTCGCCGTCTATAAAATGGCGTCCTCCCTATAGGTTCAGCGTTTTGTCAGGTCTCATTCCCCGAGGGGTCAAAACCAGTTTGAATGGAGCGGAGACACGAGGCCAGATTAAGTGGCACCGGGACACAGCGGCCATGTTCATGCCACGCATCCTACCTTTCCATAGAAAGGACCACGGATTCCTGCAAAGCTGACATATCAGCCTGCGGGGGAGAGGAGAGACTGAGGGGCAGGGACGCCATTTCCAAACCAAGTCATCTCAGCAGGGGAAGAAGACTGAACAAATGGGAACAAAAAGTAAATTAAAACCATTTTACAGGACACTGTGTTGTCTGGTCCTTTGTATTTGAATGTTTGCCAACCTCACCCCGACCCGATTTCACGCTGTCGGTGGTCGTTTTCTCAAGAGAGTGACGTGAATATGGTTGAAAAGCAAGACTTTATTTGGCAAAAGAGCAACACGGCGAGCGACACGTGGCAGGTTCCTGCACTGTGTTGGTGCCAGACCACCCGAATTCATCGAGTGATCCAGGACACTGGCACTTTGGTGCTTACTATGCAGTTTGGGTTGCGAGCCTTATATATCCCTATCCAGCTTGGTGTAGGACTCCTTTAGCATTATTTTGCACATTAAATGTACGCAACTGCAGCAGCATTACATTAGTGGTTAAAAAAAAACACCTCTTATAAACATTAGTCCCAAGAATGTGTCAGCAGTAGAGATGTGCCGTTGGTTGCAGTTCATATTGGGACAGCCTGCCACCTCATAACCTGCAGAATGAATGAACACCCGCCCCCCTCCTCAATATTGCAATACTTAAAAACAATCAAAAACACGTGTCCATAACTGCTACGGCAATACACAACCGCAACACATTCTCGTAGTGGCTGAAAGGAAAAGAAGATATCGACTGATTTCAATCTAAAACATTTCTTTCACTCGGCTGATAAGGACGAGTATTTGTAGTGCTTCTTCACAAAACAGCTCTGCAACTTTACATATTAGTAATGCACGGTAGATCAATTAATTACACAACAGGAGGCATATTCCTTTCATACACGCCAGCATCAATGTCCTAAATAAGACTTTAACACACAAAAAAAGAGAAAAGATCTACATTTCATTTGCTGGCACTTGACTTGGTAATTCAGCCTCGCGCTACACATCTTTGAGACGCAGTCCATCATTAAAAAGAACGAGGAGCTGAAGGTCAGTGCAGGGAGGAGGTCCACGCCACAGGAAGTTCCCCCACAACCGAGGAGGCTCCGCCAGGAGGAGCCACGGCGACCGGCCGGCGACCCGAGGTCACACTTTTCCTGCTTCCAGCTACCGAGATGCCCGGTCACGTTCTCGTGGCTGGACTCGGGGGCTCGTCCGGTGTCGCCTCTGGCGGGGGAGCCGTCAGCTGTCTCATCTGGTGGTCCAGTTGAGTCTTGCGGTGCTTTCGGACCAAGTTGCCCCCCGCGAAACCCAAAGCCCCTCCTCCTACAGCGGCGGCTAACCCCGCGGCCTTGAACCCCGCCAGCAGACCTATGGGACCGCCCAACACCCCGCCTAACAGGGCCCCTGCCACAGGTAGCACCGCCAACTTGTAGCCTGCCGCCTGGAGAGAGAGACGGGAGAGAGATTTCAGTTTAGTTTGTTTCATTTCAATGAAAGACTCGCATGCGCACACACACAGACACACACACACACACACAGACACACACACCCTTTTGGAGGTGACGGTCCTTTGAGGCTTCAAGACAGTTTGAGATAATGTTTGTATGTGTCTATCCTTTCATGATCACACATTGACACGTAAGGTGTGTGTGTATGCGTGGTGGTGGTGGTGGTGGGGGGGGGGGGCCACAAACAGGCGTACCTGCTAACTCGCATTTCCCCCGCCGCATTAAAGGCTAGCGTTTTCATTATCTCCGTACACGAGAAATCAGAGAGATGTGGGTTTGTGTGTTATTACGCCCCTTATCATCAGAGGAGAAGGTGCTCTTTAAGCCTGATGGCAATTAATGAGCGACTTCTCTGACCATCTCACACGCACGCGCACACACACACACACTTGATTAACACTTAACCATTAAATTAACGTAGTTCAAAAGCTAGCATCCCTGCCGCCGCCCCCCCCCCGCCCCCTTCCCCCATCCCCCACCCGGTGGCAGCTGAAGGAATTTTAATTTCATCAGAGTCGAGTTGAAAGGGCTCTAGGTACAGACTGTAAGGGGGGGGGGTGGCTGGGTGGCGGCCATTTGTGAGTGTGTGTTTGTGCGCGCGTGAGTAATGTCTGACCTGATGACAGATAGGTCTTTCAAACACAACCGAAACATCTGACGTCCTTCTCATCTTCTCTATCTCGCCCTCCCCCTCCCCCCCCGCCCCCCCGCAGACAGCAACCGTGAAAGAACGCCATTACGGAAATGCCGCGTTCTCACTTCCCGACCAGCGTTGCACCGATTCCAACCGAGATGGACCGGTCGCTTGTTTTCACAAATCCGGCTTTATTAGTTAAAACTAGAGGAGGCGGGAAATGATGGAAAGGACAACGAGCACCGGCGGACCCGAGTCGGATTAAAAACCCAGAACCCAGAACTGAGGCCTACCGGGAGGCCCTGAGACGGACCAATTCGAAAAGCAGTTTTTAAGATCCAACACCCGACAGTAAAAAAAAAAATAGTGGTGGTGGTTCTGGGCTGCTCCTGCGTGACGTGGTTAACTGTAGCTGCCTTTCCATCGAGTCGTTTTCATGCAAATTTTGAAGATCCTCATCATCATCATCATCATCATCATCAGTTCCGTAACCTATGGAGGTCGCAGGAGCACAGCTGATGCCACAAGTCTCTTCCACCGTTCCCTATCCATCGCAGCTCTCCCCGCCTCCACCACGCTCATGTAAAATAAAAACACATACGTCACCAAAAAAATACCTCCCGGCGTCCGGGGGACCGCCGGTTCGAATCCCCGTGTTACCTCCGGCTCGGTCGGGCGTCCCTACAGACGCAATTGGCCGTGTCTACGGGTGGGAAGCTGGATGTGGGTATGTGTCCTGGTCGCTGCACTAGCGCCTCCTCTGGCCGGTCGGGGCGCCTGTTCGGGGGTGTGGGGGGGACTGGAACACGCGCTACGTCCCCCTGGTGAAACTCCTCACTGTCAGGGGAAAAGAAGTGGCCGGTGACTCCACGTGTATCGGAGGAGGCACGTGGTAGTCTGCAGCCCTCCCCGAATTGGCAGAGGGGGCGGAGCAGCGACCGGGACGGCTCGGAAGAGTGGGGTAACTGGCCGGGTACAACTGGGGAGAAAAAAAAAGGGTGGGGGGGTGGGGTTGGGGGGGGCGATCCAGAAAAAAAAGACCTCCTAAACATCCTTCAAAAGACTGTAAGTGAGATGGGACGTTTGATACGAGACTCGATATCAAAGAATGAACGAAACTTGTGTGTTTCTCCACAGGCCATGAAATCCCTTTACTTAGTTCCAGAGTACTTCCTGTATGGAGGATCGGGGTGGTGTGCCGGCCTGTTTTGGACGTTAGATGCCCCACGTCCAACATTTCTCCGTCGGTAGCGTGTCGAGCATTGAGTCGTCAGTCCGAACAATTTCCCGCGAGTGTTTATGGGCATGAAACGCCGCGAGCAAGCGTGCCGAAGAGGCCGCAAGGGTCCGAAACGCTCCGGCTGACGGGCTATTCGACAGCCCCTCCGAACCTTAATGCTGCGCATGCACACTATCGTCCCACCTCTCTATCAATCCCCCCTGCCCCTCTCCCCCCTGCCCCTCTCCCCCCTGCCCCTCTCTCCTCTCTCCATTTCCTTAATTGCAGCTTTCCTTCGTATTCGCGTGGATCAATAGGGACAAACGCTGTGGAATGGCTGGGAGGCAAAGTGCCATCGATCTCTCCATCTACCCCCCCCCCTGCCCCCCCCCGCCTCCCCCCCCCCACACACACACACACAGGTACATGCACACGCACCCATGCAGACAAGGAGATTGTCAGGAGCTCAGGAACATACACACCCTCCCCAGGCTCTTGGTCCCCTCCTCCACGTTGGCAGCTGCTGTGTTGACGTTGTCCTCTATGCTGTCAATCTTCTCCTGCTGGGACTGATGGACAGGGGTTATACACTGGAGACCGCACACACACACACACACACACGCACGCACACTCGTGCAAAACAAGTGTGTGAGCGAACGCACGCTTGCAACGAGCACGTGCATAAAAGCAGCCACGCGGTCGCACTCGAACGCACGCACACACGTGCACGTATGCCAACACAGACGAGGCCCGCATTCGCACACAACACCGCACACCGACACACGCACACCGACACACACACACACAAATATGCATGCATGCATGCAAAGATATGTTCATGTGTAAAATACCAAACACCTGTCGAGTGATTAGTTAATTATTATCTGGTCAAAGCTCGTTCCACCTGTTTCATTTGGGGAACTGTGGATACACCGATCAGCCAAAACATTATGACCACCTGGCTAATATAATATGCTGTTGGTCCTCCGCGTGCCACCAAAAAAAGCACCGGCGTGGACTCTACAAGACCCCTGAAGGTGTCCTGTGGTATCCGGCACCAAAGCATTAGCAGCAGATCCTTCAAGTCCTGTAAGGTGCGAGGTGGAGCCGCCGTGGGTCCACCTGCTGCAGTGACCCGGACACATTCGGCTTCCCACCCACAGCCAATTGTGTCTGTAGGGACGCCTGACCAAGCTGGAGGAACAGACTGCCGCACCATCCGGACACCCCCCTAGGTCCAGTTCTGACACTCATGTGCCCACTGTAGGTGCTTTCGATGGTGGACGGGGATCATCATGGGCACTCTGACTGGTCTGTGGCTACGCAGACCCACATGCAGCAGGGTGTGATGCGACACATTTCTCCCGTAACCATCAGTAAAATGTCCTGCGACTCGTGCCACGGTAGACCTTCTGTAGGTTCAGGATAGCCTTCGTTGCCCTCGCGCATCGATGAGCCTCGGGTGCCCAACACCCTGTCGCCGGTTTGGGGTTTGTCCCTCCTCGGACCACTGTCAGTAAGTACTCACCCCCGCTGGCCGGGAGCACCCCACGAGCCTTGCTGTTTCAGAGATGCTCTGACCCAGTCGTCCGACCGTAACAATTTGGCGCTTGCCAAAGTCGCTCGGGTCTTTACTCCTGCATCCAACAGGCTGATTACAAAAACCGATGGTTCACTTACCATCTAATCTACCCAGACCTTGTCATGTGGCCTTGTTTGGAGATGATCAATGTCATTTGGTTCACCTGTGAGTGGTCATAATGTTTTGGCTCATCAGTGTGTGTGGCACATGTGTGTAACATACAGGGAGGTATGGGCAGTAGGTAAATGTATATAAATAAATAAATATAACAGGGATTATATCGGGGTAGGGTGACTGGTGTAGGGGTCAGCAGGGTGTGTGTGTGTACGGGGGTCTGGGTGGGGGCTGGCATTGTGTAGAGCTTATGAAATATTCAGAGTAGCAGCTGTCTCTCTCTCTCTGTGTGAGGACTGGACAGTCACAGCGACCAGACAATAACAAGGGAAAACCTCCTTCTTTCTGTTATTCTCTCCATCCCTGAGCATCCCTGCACCTGCTTATTTCACCTCCACCACGGCAAACAGTGTCTCTCTTTACAGCCCTCTGCAGAAGCTTCAGCTCTGCTTTATTTCTTTTAGCCGGCGAATCCCAACTGCTTTCTTTCACAAATCCAAATGCAGATTCGTGCTACAGCGAAAACCATCATAGTGACCACGGTCGTACTGCGGTCCCCGCTAACACTGCTCAAAAGTCACCAGGCAGAGTCATTCCTATACTAACCAGTGTTGTAGTACTCGAGTCCAGGACTCCAACTCGAGTCCGACTCAAGTCCTGATTTTCAGGACTCATGACTCGACTTGGACTTGAGGACTGATGACTCAGACTTGGACTCGAGTATTGACTGTATTCAGACTCAGAAGTTGGAGATGAGGATTCGCACTTGTTAATTGATAAAGACTGTTTTTTTGTTTTTGTTAGTTTTTTGTAACAGGCCCTGATAATTTGGCATAAGATATTGATAGCTATATTAATACCGTAACATTATTCGGTTTTGTGCAAGGGCAGGCATGTGTGTTCCACCTACACGCGGACTCACGTGCATACCCTCACGTTCAGAAACAGTTAGTGCTAAGATGCCTAAAGAGATGCCCTGAATTGTGTGCTTTGCTTACATGGATTTTACATCAAATTCCAGCAAGATCACTGCTAGATGTTTGATATGTAAACGGACTATTGAGGAGAAGACCGGGACAACCTCAAAGTTCAACAGACATCCGTCAAGGATGCACCCAGAAAAGTAAGTGAGATGCAATCACTTGATGATACGTTTGGTGATCATACTAACGTTAGCTAACTAGCTAGCTAGCTAGCCAACGTTAGCAAAGTTATACGCCTAACCTAGCTTGCTAATTTGTGTGCCATCAGTGTCAGTAGCTAGCTAGTTAAGTCGAATAAAATCATATCATTAGAACCAAGTTAATTTTTCATAAAAAGCGCTATATAAAATGCAAGTTGATTGACTGATAGATAAAGGTTAATTGTCCAAAGCTAGCTACATGTATGTTTTTCACATTGTTGCCCACACAACATGTCATGTGCACAGAAAATAGCTAACATTACTTGGACTGTTGATAGCTGGCTGGCTGACTGACAAGCTAACGTTAACGTTCGCTCACTCAACCTTGATGACTCGGACTCAGGTTCGACTCGGACCCTTTTTGGGGACTCGGACTCGAACACTGGGGACTCGAGAATCGACTCGGACTTGAGGTTTAGTGACTCGGCTACAACACTGGTCTAACACTAACACTGTTTAAATAATCTGGTTATTGTGACCAAGCAGTGATCAAGCTTGAAGTGATCATTTTGGGTCCTTATAAATGGGAAATTTGCACACACAAAAAAAAATCTATTTCAAAACCAAAGTGACTGAGGAAATTAAATGTTAAAATGTCAGATTTTAATATTTCCATCTGCCTTGGAAATCCCCATGTAGCCTGTTGTGACAAAGGCTTACTCTCATTTCCAGGCCTCTTCCTGTTGTGTTTTTAAATATATATTTATTAGCTAATGCTAAGTGATGTAAGCTGTAGTCTGTTTTTCACTTCCTGTTTAGAGGAGGGTTAGGACTGAAGAAGCCGATACTGTGTTACAGTACAATAGCTGACAGAGGCTCCTGTCATTCAGTCAATTAAATTCAGTAAAATAGAGAATTTTTCTTTCTCGTTACATCGTATTTACACAGTAAATACTACTATACACACTCAGCCCCCCATCACTCACATACCCCCCATCACACTCACATACCTCCCCATCACACTCACACACTCCCCATCATACTCACATACCTCCATCACACACACACACCTCCCCATCACACTCACATACCTCCCCATCACACTCACACACCTCCCCATCACACTCATATATCTCCCCATCACACTCACATACCTCCCCATCCAAGTCACACACCCCCATCACACTCACATACCCCCATCACACTCACATACCTCCCCATCACACTCACACACCTCCCCATCACACTCTCATACCTCCCTATCACTCACACACACACCCCATCACACTCACATATCCCCCCCATCACACTCACACACCTCCCCATCACACTCACACACCTCCCCATCACACCCACAGCACACTAAGCCTCCACTCACAGCAGAGAAAAGCACTCTGTCTTCCTCTCGATGGACTGTGTTCCCTCCCTTTCTAATGCCTACAGGCATAGACACACACACACACACACACACACACACACACACAAGCGGACAGACACTGAAGCCAGCCATGGGGTTATCGCTAGTTATTATTTCAATAGGTTTTGTGTTGATGCAGGGTCATTAGTTTGGATGATTTGTCTGGCAAAATTATTTCTATTGTACTTTTGTCATTTTAAATTAACATCTGGACTTTCCTTAAAACACTGGCCTCTCAAAACCAAATTAAATGTTTCAATACTGCACTCCACAATTACCAGCTGTGTCAACTGATGTGATCTGCACTATACATACACACACACGTATAGTATATATATATATGTGAGTTCATATTTTTCATAGCAGTGTAGTAATCAGTGTGCGAGTGCTGCATGGCAGAGACTCACTATCTGCATTTTTATTTCATTTCTGAAGTGTTTTTTTCTTTTTGCATCCTGGACAGAGGGCATCGATTATTGCCTACATTGTTTTACAACGTTGGTATGTGCCATGTTCTTACACACATACACATTCATGGTTTCTCTTCTCATGATGCTCTTGATATTTTCCAGATGCACATTTAAGATTTTCACCTCTAAATTGTGTTACGTTCTTTGTGTTTGTATAGAAGCATTCCACCAAGTCAAGTCTTAGGGATATAGGGGGTGTCTGGGTAGCGTGGCGGTCTATCCCGTTGCCTACCAACACGGGGATCGCTGGTTCGAATCCCCCGTGTTACCTCCGGCTTGGTCGGGCGTCCCTACAGACACAATTGGCCGTGTCTGCGGGTGTGAAGCCGGATGTGGGTATGTGTCCTGGTCGCTGCACTAGCGCCTCCTCTGGTCGATCGGGGCGCCTGTTCGGGGGAACAGCGTGATCCTCCCATGCGCTGCGTCCCCCTGGTGAAACTCCTCACTGTCAGGTGAAAAGAAGCGGCTGGCAACTCCACATGTATCGGAGGAGGCACGTGGTAGTCTGCAGCCCTCCCCGGATCGGCAGGGGGGGTGGGGGGCAGCGACCGGGACGGCTCAGAGGAGTGGGGTAATTGGCCGGGTACAATTGAGGAGAAAAAGGGGGGAAAAAAGAAAAAAAAGAAAAGAAGTCTTACGGATATGCAAATTTTCTTAGTTGATTAAAACAGTTGAGTCGTAACTGTGCAGCTCTGACAGACACTCACACAGAGACACCGACAGACAGGCAGACAAACAGCGACAGACGCACTAACATACACCCGGTGTTTACATGAGTGACTGTGCGCTGTATGAGTCCCTCAACCAAGTCCTTCACCCAAGAGACACAACAACATCTCTATGCTCTCTCCGCTCTCCTCCCTTTCTCGCCTCTCCCTGTCTGCTCAAGATGTGCATTTACCCTCTCTCTCTCTCTCCCCCTCCCTCTCTCCCTTCTCTCTCACTAACTCCTCTCAGTGTTCATCTCTCCACTCGCCCAGCCTCCATCCTTTCCCCTCTCCTCTCCCTCCCCGAGGACAGGGCGATAATCTGCACCGTCTGTTCTCCACCTGCACTGCAGCACGCCTCGTCCCCCCGTGGACATCTCATCCACCCTCGACGCTCTCCTTCTCCTCCCCCTCCCGCTCTTCCTTTTCCCCCGCTGCTTCGATTGAGGGCCTTGGGGGCCCACCGCCAGTCGCCCGCTGAGCTGCGGAGCATTCCCTCAAAGGCGGTTCACTTGGCAATGCACAAGTACACGCACACACAGACACACGAACCGACACCACTTCCTGGAAACGGTATGTTAGAAAACAACCTCTGACCCACACAGGAGCACGCTTGCACACAAGGTAGCTGCGCATACATGTCGATGAAGAAGTGCATGCGGCGTGTGGGTGTAACCGCAGAGACAGAGAGCCAGAGGTACATATGCTAGGGCTGAGCGTTGGTACTCACATGGACCAGCAGGGAGAACTCTGTCACCAGACCGCTCAGCTCCTTCAGGTCCTGGGAGGACGACGACCACACATTCACTTTCACTACTTCTCAGTTCTGATGCCAATTAGACAAATATAGCTTGCATTGTGTTCACTATATAGTCAAAGTGTGTTGTATATCTACTATATCTATATGTATATCTATATGTACATCTATATCTATATATCTATATTCGAACTGCTCAGATTTGAAACAAATGTTTGATGATATCGCTTGCTTGTTTTGTTTTTTCTCTTTTGTTTTTTATTATACATTTTCATTTTATTTTTTCAACGTTCGAAATAAACAAATATACTATATGTATATCTATATCGATATGTATATCTATATGTACATCTAGTATGTCTATATCTATATGTATATGTATAGCTATATCTATGTGTATATCTATATCTATATGCTGTACATGGCAGCTAAGATGGGTCGACTTCTGAGACACCGTTATGTTTAATAAATGACACTGTTCGAGAGTGCTTGTCTATCGCAATATGAAAATAACAATTTGATAGGAAAAAATTTGGATTCCCAGTAGATAAGACTCGAACCCAGGGCCCAAAAACACGCACCTCCTCTAGGATGTCCCAGGACTCACAGGCGCTCTCATCAGCCGGGATCTCGGGAAGGCGGAGCTGCAGTTGATTGACAGATGCCAACTCGCTAACCTCATCATCATCATCATTATCATCATCATCGACGTGGCAACTGCTGGATAGACAGCTGGAGGGCGGCGAGGTGGGCGACAGGGCCAGCTGAGGGACGGTATTAGAGTGCAAAAGGAGGAAGTCTCGGGCAGCATCCGAAGCCCGGTCTCTGATTGGCTTGACGAGCTTCTCTAGGGTGGGCGCATCTTCGCCGCGGACACGTCCGCAAAGCTGCTCCATTTCTCTGATGTTTGCCCTCAGCTGCTGTAAGAGAGAGAGTGGGGAAAAAGAAGGATCAGATGACACACTGGGAATTTGTAAGCAACTGCAAAATACTGACAGAAATGGATGAAATAGAGGACGACGGAAGGACCAGACTGGGAAACTAGGCTAAATGATTATACAGATGAGTATTTTATTCATTCTGAGGAGAAATTCGATTCAGTGGTCAAATGAGTAGAACAACTGCAGCATAATAATGAATCTAAAAACGACAGAAGCATACCGCTAATGGGAAAAAAACACTGACATTTGGCACCATATACAAAAAAAACTGCAGAAACTCAAATAATTTCAATAAACAACTCAACTAGAATCTATCTGAATCTCATCAGTTCCACTATATTCTACAAAACAAGAAGGCGGTTTGTCCTGGTTTTCGAAGGCTTGAAAGATAGATTCCCCATACTTAAGCGCAAGCAAGGAGATTCAGCAGAGCGGTAAACGTGTCAGTACAACAGCGACCAAAGACGTTTTTTGTCTGTATGATTCTAAACGGAGCCCAACAACGTCTTGATGAGGTCTGGGGTGAGAAAAAAAAAAAAAGCAAAATATCCTATGAAGTCAGTGGCGAGTGGCCTGTTTGGATGGAGCGGGGCTGCTTCAACTGTGCCCGGGTTACTTCTGATCTAGCGGAGCATTTTCTGAAGTTGACATGAGTCCAGTTGTTATCACAGGCGGGTGTGACTTGGACCCCGGTTCACAGTTACAAAGGGCAGGATTTGAGGCTCAGTTTTCTCCGAGCCACACCCAAAGCACACATAAATGGGGCGTGTGGGTGGCATGGTAGTCAATTCCGTTGCCTACCAACACGGGGATCGCCGGTTCGAATCCCCGTGTTACCTCCAGCTTGGTCGGGCGTCCCTACAGACACAAGTGGCCGTGTCTGCGGGTGGGGAGCCAGATGTGGGTATGTGTCCTGGTTGCTGCACTAGTGACTCTTCTGGTCAGTCGGGGCGCCTGTTCAGGAACGGGGGGGGAGGGGATAGTGTGATCCACACGCTACGACCCCCTGGTGAAACTCCTCACTGTCAGGTGAAAAGAAGCAGCTGGCGACTCCACATGTATCGGAGGAGGCATGTGGTAGTCTGCAGACCCTCCCTGGATCGGCAGAGGCGGGTGGGGCAGCGACCGGGACGGCTTGGAAGAGTGGGGTAATTGGCCGGATACAATTGGGGAGTTGGAGCTTAAAAAAAAAAAAAGTAGACGTAAATGAAAATCCATGTGCCACTGGTCCATTGTTTATTAATGTAACCTACGTCTTATTTTGTAATATAAATAAGATACGGTAGGTCAGAAATGCACCACCTGCTGCTTCACGTTACCAGCACAAAATGCAGCTGGGGCAGCTCTTTACCACACCTGGGGCAGCTCTTTACCCCACCTGGGGCAGCTCTTTACCACACCTGGGGCAGCTCTTTTCCACAGAAGGCAGAGGAACAGTGTGTGAATGCACCACTGAGGTTGAGATGAGGCTGAGGAACAAAAGCTCCTCTTCCCGCTGTGCCCTGGAAGTGACAGGGGGATCAAATCCCAGCCATCAAGCCCCCCACCCCCACCCCGGCCACTGCCAGGCTAGGTAGGGCTCAGGAGGTCAAGACACCGCTGATAACAAATACTGCTGGTGAATAAACAACATGAACAAACATCCACGCATCACGCTACCGGGCACGCACAAAACCACACAACACTGATCCGACACTAAGACAGTTGGGTCACACACACCTGTCTGCTTACAAACGAACTAAATCATAGTATGTTACGCACATGGCCAGACTCAAACTCGGTTTCAGATATTCATCGCGCGACAGCATAAAGGGTTTCACAAAGGTGGGAGTACTGGAGCTCTCTCTGCCTTTCTCGGCGTGGCTAAAGGGGGGGGGGGATTAACTGGGCTACTGAGAATGGATGTCAAGGGGTGGGGAAGAGAGAGTGTGCTGTCTGTCTTTCCAGAAAGAGAGGAGCAAGACTGTGCATATGGGGGGGGGGGGGAGATGATGACTGAAACACAGCGAGGAAGATGAACAGTGGGGAAGGATGAACAGTTAAAAAAAAATTAAAGGTAGAGAACCTGTGTGTACCACGCATACGGGGTGTGGAATGGAAAGGATGCAAATAGATGAGAGCAGACTAATACTTCGGAGGGCAGGGGACCCCACTTCCTGTGAGGTCGAGTCTATTTCCTGACCAATTTGATGAGTTCTGTTATCGCCCTGCATGTTGCTGTGCCTCACTGCCGATTTTGCTCATGGGAGATGTGCACTCACTCACACTCACGTGAGCATGAACACACACTCGCCTGCACGAAGGGCGACACACATAGCAGAGACGACGAACATCCACCTGGTTTAACACCATGCCGACACGGGAAAGCACTATGTGCTTGTCCACTGGGTTTGGCGGGTAATGGCGAGAGGATTGGCGTGCGCCTGTTCAGAGTTATTTCACCTTCAGAGACACGGTGGCTTCCAGGAAACAATACCCCCCCCGAGGCACTTCTCACCCGCTATACCAACATGTACACTGGGTCACATGTGCACGCATGTCCACGTGCACACCAAGAGACGGTTCTGTTTTGGGGAGGTGGGGGGGGGTTATGCTTTTTCCTCACCAGATTTGTATGTTAAATGAGTCCATGTAGGAAATGGAGTTAAAAAATATATACCTGGTTTCATAAGAATATTACAGGCAATTTATTAAGCACACACGTGCCTACACATACACACATTAGTTGGTGGAAAGTTGTGTCGAAATCAGGGCCATACTCCCATACATTCGGACGATTAATGAATTTTCCTACTTTCAAAAGATTTATCCTCTAACAGTGCATATTTTGACGTCATATACAAGTGAACACAAATTCATGGGTCTAAATGATATATAATGTCTTGCAACCACGCTGCAAGTATGAAGCTATTTGTAAGAATAACACAATGCAGTATAATTTTCTGCATAACAGCTAATAGACAATGCAAAAGAATCTGTTTCACCAAATTTGACAGGCTTACCACAATATACCAATCACTGGCAGGCCAATTACCGGTCCCTCTTTCTCTCCCC